>NC_089582.1:88455398-88755398 GCF_019320115.1 Miscanthus floridulus | reverse complement strand
CATCCGACAACCTGGTAGGAGTTCACCACAGCATTCAAAGAGTTCTATATCCCTGTTGGTGTCATCAACCGAAAGCTGACTGAGTTCCTGAAGCTACGTCAGGGAGTATGATAGTGATGGATTATGTTAGTAAGTTCAATCACCTGTCCTAGTATGCTGGCATTCATGTGGACACTAACGACAAGAAGAAGGACCGCTTCTTTCACGGAGTCTCTTCCATTGTTCAGGAGAAGCTATACACGGCAAACTATCAGACCTTCAGGGCACTGATGAACGCTGCCATCACCATGGAGGGATTTTAGTGGGAGTCCCAGGCAGAGTGGAAGAGGAAGCGGGTGGTTGCGGGGTCTTCTAGCCACCCTCATACTCAGAAGGTATAGGTTGTCCGGCGGGGGCCCTATCAATCATCAGGCGGGCCTTCATTTCAGTAGCCCCAGCAAACTTCTCAGACTTCTTCCACACAGTACCGTGCTCCCACTTAGCAGGTGCCGCCCTAGCAGCCTCAGGGACAGCAGGTCCCACCTCGCTAGGGAGTTGGAAACAAGCCTGGTGCTTGCTTCAAGTGTGGCAAAGATGGCCACTATGCCTGAGCTTGTCCCTAGAACCAACCAGCTCAGTCTACCCAACCATCAGTGAACTCCAGGCTTGTCAGGAGGACCATAATCAAGAAGAAAGTGCCCAGTAGATCTAGATAGGTGCATTTCACAGATGCAGAGTAGATATTGCAGCAGGAACTAGTGATGGCTGGTATGTTTACCATCGATTCCCATCTAGCTTATGTGTTGTTCGATTCTGGTGCATCACATTCATTTATGAGCATGGGATTTGTAGATAGGCACAACTTACTACTTATGGCTATACCGTATGCCTATAGGATCCGTACTGCAGGTTCACAAATGTTCACCAATACCCGAACGGACACAGTAAGCTTGGTATTAGCCACCCACACTTACCGCATATAGTTCATGGTAATGCCTGGGCAAGGCATTGATGTTATTCTTGGAATGAACTGGTTGCGGGTGTATGGGGTAGTCTTGGATTTGAAGCGAAGAAGTGTTGAGTTACGGCTTTCTTCTTCTGAGGATAGGATGTCTCTTCTGGTACCCTCAGATCCAGTCTTACCTGTTGCTGCCCATGCTGAAGCCTCTCCTGATCTTACCCCCATCCCTGTGGTATGTGAGTTCCCAGATGTTTTTCCTGAAGATCTTCTAGGGTTGCCATCGGATAGAGAGGTAGAATTCTCCACTGAGCTAGAGCCTAGTACTGCCCCTATCTCTAGACGCCTATATCGCATGGCTCTAAGGGAATTGGTAGAAATGAAGAAGTAGCTGGAAGAGTTGATGGAAAAAGGTTGCATCCATCCTAGTTCTTCACCGTGTGGTTGCCTAGCCATTTTTGTGAAGAAGGATGGTACTCTATGGATGTGTGTGGATTACCACCCTCTTAACATGGTAACAGTTAAGAACAAGTATCCTTTGCCCCACATAGATACTTTGTTCGATCAACTAGCTGGTGCCAAGGTGTTCTCGAAGATTGATCTCCGATCAGGCTATCACCAGATCAAGATCAGGCCACATGATATACCAAAGACAACTTTCTCTACTAGGTGTGGGTTGTATGAGTACCCAGTGATGTCTTTTGGTCTCACCAATGCTCCTGCCTTCTTCATGTACTTGATGAATTCAACCTTTATGCTGGAGCTAGATAGGTTTGTGGTAGTATTCATTGATGATATACTGATTTATTCCAAGAATGATGAAGAGCATGCCCAACACCTTCGGATAGTACTGTCTTGACTAAGGGAACACAAGCTTTATGCCAAATTCAGCAAGTGTGAATTTTGGTTAGATCGAATGCAGTTTTTGGGGCATGTGTTGACACCTGACGGCATTTCAGTGGATCCCAGCATGGTGCAAGACGTATTGGATTAGAAGTCTCCCAAGTCTGTGCACCAGATTCATCAGTTCTTTGGTCTCGCTGGGTACTACTGGCATTTCATCCCAGATTTCTCCAAGATAGCACAGCCAATGACCAAGCTGCTCCAAAAAGAAGTCAAGTATGATTGGAGCCCTGCCTACGAGGAAGCTTTCCAAACTCTGAAGACATTTCTGACCACTGCTCCTGTGTTGGCCCAACCAGATATTGATAGGCCCTTTGATGTATACTATGATGCCTCAAAGATGGGGCTGGGGTGTGTGCTTATGCTAGATGGGTGTGTGATAGCTTATGCTTCGCACCAACTAAAAAAGCACGAAGTGAATTACCCCACCCATGACTTAGAGCTGGCTGCTGTTGAAGCGACCTAATTTCCGCAAAAGAAAATCCACAGAGTCGAAATGTAATAAGACCGTTGTAGATCATATTACCCAAATTCTAGTCGAATATCACATCCATACAACGTAATATCAGAGTACAAATAGTGCGGAATTATATAAATTATTACATCGCCGCATTGGCGGAATCAAAAGTAGCATTCATTCAGAATAGCTTGAAGATGAGATCGCCAAACTCGAGCTTAGGAATGAACCCCTCAACCGTCAAACTCCTCAGCAGAACCTGTGTGTGTAACACCTCGGGTGTTTAAATACTAAAACAGGACATGTCATCATATGCATTGCAAAGCATTTGGTCATACGGAAAACTTTGATATGCATTCACTAAAACAAGTTTACATTTATGTTATGAGTGTTGCCTTGTATGGTTTGAATTGAGTTAAAAATTTGGTTTGGGTTTTGAATTTTCAAGAAAACCTGGATTTTTCAGTATTTAAAGCCTACCCTGAAAAACTCATTTCAAAATTTAAGCATATTTTGGGGTTGAGCCTAAAAGCAAAAGTGTAGAGCTTGTCAAGTTATACAAAGTTTGTTTTTGGAGTTTTCAAAGTTGTTTAGAAAAATTTGAAGTAATTTGAAAAGGCGAGATTCTTTAAATGTTCCCTTTTTGAATTCAAATTTGCATTTAAAAATGTAGACCGAATTTGGGTATGGTTATAAAAGCAAAGTTGTAGAACTTTAAATTTGGAACAACTTTTATTTTTGGAGATTTTTGAGTTGTTACATAAATTTGGGAGTAATTTGGATTTTTAAATCGAATGGCAGTTTGGTAATTCTGATGAACAGTAACCGCGGAAGCCAAATCACCGTCTACGATCTTCCTTCTGCTTCCAGACGCGACTGTGGCCGTCCTTGGCTTTGCGCTGGCATGGGAAAGGCCCCTGCGTGGCTTCTCTTTGCTTTCTGACCGTCCTATAAAGCCTGTGCAGTCGTCGTTCTTCGTTTTCCCTTCTCCTCTGTTTTTCTCCCGTCGCCATCGCCGCTGCTCTGTCGAGCTTTCACCGTCGATTCAGCGCCGTTGCCGTCCCAGCAAAGCCTGTCCTAGCTTCGCCTGATCCTTGCGCACCCAGCCAGCCAATGTTGGTCACTTGATTTCGCCGGGAACCCCCGTTCGTTGCTCTTCTTCCTCGCGGCCGGCAGCACCGCCGTCGTGAGCGTGTCGCCGTGGCCAGAGCTCTCCGTTTTGTCCACCGCAGTCGCCGGAGCACCGCCACCGTCGACGTTTTGCTCCGCCGTGGTTGCTCGGATCGTCGACCTGCTTCACCGTTGCTTCTCCAGCCCTGTTATTTGCTCCATCGAGTTTAGGGTGAGCTACTGGTGCTTCCTGTGCACGTCGAACCACTCATCCATTGCTCTTTTGATCCAGCTTTATGCTCCAGTGCGTTCGGGGTGAGCTCCAGGTTCTTTTCCGAGTTGTTTGTGTGAGCTCTAGGTTCTTTTCCGAGTTGTTTTGTGTGAGCTCCAGGTTCTTTTCCGAGTTGTTTGTGTGAGCTCTAGGTTCTTTTCCGAGTTGTTTGTGTGAGCTCCAGGTTCTTTTCCGAGTTGTTTTGTGTGAGCTCCAGGTTCTTTTCCGAGTTGTTTGTGTGAGCTCTAGGTTCTTTTCCGAGTTGTTTTGTGTGAGCTCCAGGTTCTTTTCCGAGTTGTTTGTGTGAGCTCTAGGTTCTTTTCCGAGTTGTTTTGTGTGAGCTCCAGGTTCTTTTCCGAGTTGTTTGTGTGAGCTCTAGGTTCTTTTCCGAGTTGTTTGTGTGAGCTCTAGGTTCTTTTCCGAGTTGTTTGTGTGAGCTCCAGGTTCTTTTCCGAGTTGTTTGTGTGAGCTCCTAGTTCTTTCCGAGTTGTTTGTGTGAGCGGGTGAGTTCAAAATGGAATTTTCCTTTTTCAGATATGATTAAATAGTGTTGTAATTTGTTATTTTTGTGTAGATTTATTTAGAGCTCCAAAAATTATGAAAATTTTTGTGTGACCTCTCTGTGATGTATATTATTTAGGAAAAATATAAAATGATACTTTTCAGTAATTTTTGAATGTGATAAAAATTGCTCAATTAATTAATAAATGAGTTTTCATGATTTTTCTAGGCTTAATTAATTATCAAAAAATTATGAGAATTGTTTTGCCACTTAGTTATCATGTGATGAACCTTTACAAAAATTTTGAGCTCAATTGAAATAAGTTTTATGAATATGTTTAATTAGTTGTTAATTGGCATTCATCATCGAGCATCATGTTTGTATTCCGCATCATGTTAAACATGTCATTGTTATTACGTGTAGTGAACGAAGGTGAACACGTGGTAGTTAATCAAGTTGTAGAGGAGGTTAATCCGTCTGTTGAGGTCGGATCAAATACTTGTGAAACGTCGCAAGAGCCGGATTTTTCCGTCAACGAAGGCAAGCCCCGGATGCATACAACCCTACCTTGTGTTTTACAAATTAATTTCGCTTTTGCTTTCCGTTACTGCATTAAGTGATTAGGAGTTAAGTGGAAACCTAATTGGTGCATTACCAACCTTGTTTTTCTATATCTACCTTGTTACCAGTTTTAATTCAAAAATGACTAGATATGCTTAGTCATGCTTAGCCAGGTGATTATCTGTCACCTGCAGGTTTTAAATGGATCTTTGGTTACTTATGTTATCATGAAATATGAGCATGTGGAGTAATAAATCTAGACCGGGCGGACTCGGTGTGTGTGAGCCACAAGACATGGAGGTCTTGTGAGCGGGTTCTTTCCGCCTGGGTCGATTAAGGCACGTCCGTTGTTGAACTGTGTGCGGTGAGACTTTGTAGTACTAACCACATACTCTGGTAAGCCTGAACTTGGCGATTCTATTACGAGAATGGCTACTCGCGCACTGGGAGTGGAGAGATGGCGAGAATAGCGTGTACCCACGTGGCAATGGGCTGGATTGGTAGAGTACTGTATTCTCGGGTGGCACGGACCCGTTCTTGTTTAGAGGATCCGAGGGTAGGTTGGTATATGTAGGTCGGGGACCTGCATATATCGTGTGGTCTGGAATCCCCAGCTGGGTTTTAATCGGTTCGAATCGTCGTTGCTCCTCGGTTATGGAGACTCACTTCTCTGTTCATCATCGTAGTATTAATAACTGTAACTCGAATAAGGCTTGTGAAGGTGTTGGATATGAAGTTTCCTGATCTCAACATGGATCATGTCAGCTTTGTATATGATTTTATGAAGTTTTCTATATAAAGAATTTTGTTAAAGAGCTTTTACGCAAAAGAACTTTGATTATTGTTAAAGCTATACCTTGAATCCCTGAGCCTGCATTCCTGAGTCTTCTCAATTTTGTTTCGGTTAAGTCTTGTTGAGTACTTTTGTACTCAGGGTTCGTTGACCCCTTGTTGTAGGTGAGCCTCATGAGCAGATCTATTTTGGATCGTGCTGCATAACTATCGTTCGTTCTGACGATGAGAAGTAAAATGTGTGATCCTTGGGCAGGATGTTTATTTTGTGTGTTATGTATATATTAATTATGCCGCTCCACTACTACTATGGTTTGTAATAATTATCGAACTTAGTTTGTAAGGTTTGAACAACTGGTTTGTAAACTATGTTATCGTAAGACTTCCGCTGTTTTTACTCTGGTATTGATGTTTGAATAAATGTTGTAATACTGCAATGACTCTGTAACGTGATCCTGCTCGGAAATCGTGGATGATTCGGGGTTCCCCGAGGACACCCGACAGTCTTTTTAAGTTCATGGAAACATATGCATAGATGTCAAAGGTCGTCGGACAGTGACAGGTGCATGTGGGCCCTATAACTTAGGAGGTTCTGCCACAAAATGGTATCAGAGCTATCGTTACAAGGTTTTTGTTGTATTGATTTACAAAAACTTCAAAATGATTTGGGATGACTAAATTTAACTTGCTAATTTGGTCCAAATTGCTTCTGACTTATCTTATTTCTTTCTCATGATTCCTTATTTGATTAAAAAGGTTTTGTGTGGTGGAGTAGTAATATTACTATGCCCTATATAAAAATAAATGTTGTTTATGTGCATTATAAGCTTTGATGATTTTGTTCGTAAGAACGATTCATGCATCATTATTAATTCACTCGTTACTTCCTTCACCTCTTAGTCTAGAGTTGAGTAGTGAGTCTGGTTTGAGGAATGTAATCCATCTTAGTTACTTTTTGGATTTTGGTCAAATGGTCTCACTTGGATTAAATTGGCTTCCTACAGTATGGCTCGTACCAAGATGACGCCCCGTAAGTCCACCAGACCCAAAGGAGTTCCTCGTCACCAACTTGCCCCTAGAAATGATGGTGCTAGCAGTAGTAGTACTAGGCCTGATCCCCAGGCAGAGATACTGAGGGTTTCTATAGAGTTAGCACAATCTACTAGAGATAGGGCTTTGGATGTTATACAAATAGGAGAATTACAGGGTCAATTGAGGCATCTCACCACCGCGCATAGGAACTGCGAAAGCATGTTGGTTCGTACGGTGGAGGGAAGAAATGAAGCTTGGCAGAGGGAAAATGTGGCTAGAGCTAGAACTCATGAGTTAGAATTCTATGTAGAAGATTTAGAAGAACATAATACCTATCTACATGAGGAAGTTCATAGGCTTAGCAATCTACTTAATCCAAATCATGAGCCTCAAGCTGATGCCATGGACCCCGATGTCATCCTTGCCGATGATAACGAATCGGAAGAGGAAGAAGAAGATCCTGAAGAATTAGTAATGATCAATGAAAGTGATGATGAAGGCGGTAATAATTCCGGAATGGATACCGAGCCTGAAGTTTGAAGTAATCACGGAAAAGAGTAGAGTTGTATAATAGTTAATTATGGTTAAGCTATGTATCTTGTTTTGGTACTTATAGGGTCTGGTGTTTATAGTAGTAAACCCTATGTAATATGTCTGGAGTAAGCTTTTGTGCAATTCAATAAAGACTTGTGAATAAAGTTTGGTTTGTTATGAGCAGATGCGTCGTACGCGGGGTTCATATGTTCCTGGAACTTCACAAGATGAGGATGGTATTCCAGATCCGCCACCAGTTCCAACAAATCTAGCTGATGCTATAACTGCACTTGTCAATGTGACGGCTGAAAATTCCCATTTGCTTCATGAGATCGCCCTAAGTAATCAGAATCAGATGCAAGGAAACCATGGTCGTCACCATAACAGACAGGAGGCTACATATGTTGATTTTACAGACACAAGACCACCGGTGTTCACCAAGGCAGATGAACCATTGGAGGCTGATGACTGGCTTCGAACCATGGAGCAGAAATTTGACCTCATTCCATGCACGGAGTATCAGAAACCTATGTTTGCCGCCCAGCAACTTAGAGGAGCAGCAAGTGCTTGGTGGGCAAACTTAGTGGCTATGCAACCAGCTGGCATTCCAATAACTTGGGCTGAGTTCCGTACTGCCTTCAGAGCCCATTATATCCCTGAAGGAGTGATGGCAATGAAGCTAGATGAATTCCTTGCTTTGAAACAAGGAGATCAAACAGTGATGCAGTATGTGGGAAGATTCAATCACCTGTCACAATATGCATCAGAACATGTCAATACTGATGCCAAGAAGAAGAGGTGGTTTATGAGAGGTTTGAATACCAAGCTGCAAACAATGATGACAACTTGCACCAATGTCACTTATCATGAGGCCATAAATATTGCAATTGCTTCAGAGTCAAAGTATCGGCAGCATAAGGAGCTCAAAAAGAAAAAGAGTGTGCCGTCTGGATCTTTTGGGGGAAATCAGAAGAGGCAGAGGGTGATTTATCATCCAGTACATCATAATCGTCCTCCTTATCGTCCGCTGCAGTTCCAGGCTGGGCAACAGTCAAATGTCCGTCCTGCTATAACCTATCCGAATTCACAGTCAACCAATGCTTCTGGTGGCAATGCTCCAACGTCCCAGGGTCACAACTACCCATGCTACAATTGTGGAAGGACTGGTCATTTCTCCAGGGAATGTCCATATCCTAGGCAGGCTAATCAAAATTATCAGAAGGCCCCTGCCAATCGACAACAGGGTCAGGCACCAAACAAGAACCCCAATCAGAATGCTCAGAAGGGCAAAGATGAGAGGAAGACAGGATGGGTGTTCTATATTCAAGCTGGAGAAATTCTAGAAGGGGAGCCAGTGATGATGGGTATGTTTCCTGTTGCCAATCACCCTGCAGTTATACTTTTTGATTCTGGCGCATCGCATTCATTCATCAATAGAACATTTGTCGTGAAGCATGAAATTTCAATTGGGGCAACAAAGGAAAGTTTCTTTATACAGTCGCCCGGGGGACGTCTGTGTACTAAGGAAATGGTATACCAGGTACCCGTAAACCTGGGTGGGCATATTTTTCCCACTACCATGATTATCCTTAAGGATCAGGATATAGATGTAATCTTGGGAATGAATTGGATGTATCAGCATAAGGCTGTTATAGATGCTTTGAATAGGACTTTAAGAGTAAGTTTGCCTGATAGTAATTCTCAACTTCTCATCCAACTTCCAAATCTAAGAAGATCAGTGGGCAAGGTTTGTGCAACTGTTGTCAAAGAGATTAGAGATATTCCGGTAGTGTGTGAATTTCCGAATGTGTTTCCAGAAGATCTACCCGGTCTACCACCTGATAGGGATGTCCAGTTTAATATAGAGTTGCAACCTGGAACAGCTCCGATTTCTCGGAGAGCTTATAGGATGCCACCTAAGGAATTGGCTGAGTTGAAGGCTCAGTTACAAGAATTAATTGAGAAGGGGTTTATCCAACCTAGTTCCTCACCTTGGGGATGTCCGGCAATTTTTGTGAAAAAGAAAGATGAGACCCTGAGGTTATGTGTTGACTATCGTCCGTTGAATGAAGTGACCATCAAGAATAAGTATCCATTACCTCGGATAGATTTGCTTTTTGATCAATTGGCCGGAGCCAAAGTTTTCTCCAAGATAGATTTGAGATCAGGGTATCACCAAATTAAGATAAAGCCTGAAGATATTCCCAAAACGGCATTTACCACAAGATATGGATTGTATGAATACTTGGTAATGTCTTTTGGTTTGACAAATGCTCCAGCTCATTTCATGTATCTGATGAATTCAGTATTCATGCCTGAGCTAGACAAGTTTGTAGTGGTGTTTATTGATGACATTCTAGTATATTCCAAGAATAAGAAAGAACATGCGGAACATCTTAGGATTGTTCTGACCCGCTTGAGAGAACATCAACTATATGCCAAGTTCAGCAAGTGTGATTTTTGGCTTAAGGAAGTGCAATTTCTTGGACATGTCTTGTCAGCCGAAGGAGTTGCAGTTGATCCTAGCAAAGTGAAGGATGTGCTTGATTGGAAACCGCCAACCACAGTTCATCAAGTTCGGAGTTTTCTTGGATTGGCGGGGTATTACCGTCGGTTTATTCTAGAATTCTCTAAAGTATCAAAGCCCATAACTGAGTTGTTGAAGAATCAAGTCAACTTTGTCTGGTCATCAGAGTGTGAGGAGGCTTTCCAAACTTTAAAGAGGCTGTTGACTACTGCACCAGTGTTAGCCCAACCTGATATCGAGAAGCCATTTGATGTTTATTGTGATGCTTCAGGTATTGGTATTGGATGTGTGTTGATGCAAGAAGGCCAAGTCATTGCCTATGCATCTAGGCAACTTAAGCAACATGAAGAACACTATCCGACTCATGATCTAGAGTTAGCCGCAGTTGTCCATGCTCTGAAGATTTGGCGGCATTACCTGCTTGGTAATACGTGCCATATTTATACAGATCACAAGAGTTTAAAGTATATCTTTACTCAATCGGATTTGAACATGCGACAAAGAAGATGGTTAGAACTGATTAAGGATTATGATTTGGAAGTACATTATCACCCGGGTAAAGCAAATGTGGTTGCAGATGCCCTCAGTCGCAAAAGTTATTGCAATTGTTTAGTAGTGAGAACAATGGGTTTGACGCTATGTCAAGAAATGGAGAAGTTGAATGTAGAAGTAATTCAACAAGGTAGTTTGACCAACATAATTGTTGAAGCCACTATTCGAGATCAAGTTATTGTTGCTCAGAAGGAAAACAAGGGTATAGCCCATATCAAGGAAAGAGTCAAGAATGGAAAAGCAGAATGCTTCAGCATAGATGATGAAGATGTGTTATGGTTCAAGGATCGCCTGGTGGTACCAAAAGTTTCTGAGTTGCGGCAGTCAATTCTAGAAGAGGCACATGCTACTAGGTTATCTATCCATCCGGGAAGCAACAAGATGTACCATGACTTAAAGCAAAGATTTTGGTGGACTAAAATGAAAATAGAGATTGCTAGATATATAGCGAAGTGTGATACTTGTCAAAAAGTGAAAGCAATACATTTGAGGTCTGCTGGTGAATTACAACCATTACCTATTCCATCTTGGAAATGGGAGGACATAAGTATGGATTTTATTATTGGTCTACCCAAGACATCAAAGGGATTTGATTCAGTATGGGTTATTGTAGATCGACTAACCAAATCAGCACATTTTCTTCCAGTCCAGAATACATATCCCACTATACGGTATGCCAAGATGTATTTAGAGCGAATTGTGAGTCTCCATGGAGTACCCAAGACTATAGTGTCAGATAGGGGTACACAGTTTGTCTCTAATTTTTGGAAACAATTGCATTCTTCGTTGGGTACCAAATTTCTGTACAGTACAGCTTATCATCCGCAGACTGATGGACAGACTGAAAGAGTCAATCAAGTACTTGAAGATATGTTAAGGTGTTGTGTCCTTAACTATTCCAATAAGTGGGATGAATGCTTACCTTTGGCCGAGTTCTCATACAACAATAGTTATCAAGAAAGCATTAGGATGGCTCCATTTGAAGCACTCTATGGTCGTAGATGCAGAACATCGCTGAGTTGGTCTGAGCCTGGAGAAAGAAGATTCTTTGGGGTTGACCTTGTGAAAGAAACAGAAGACAAGGTTAAGCAAATACAAAGTAATTTGAAGATAGCTCAATCCCGACAAAAGAGTTATGCTGATAGAAGACGGAGACCATTGGTATTTAACAAAGGAGATTTTGTATATCTGAAAGTATCACCAATGAAGGGAGTTACCCGTTTTGGTGTTAAAGGAAAGTTGGCACCCCGATACATTGGACCATATCAAATTTTGGAGAGGAATGGAAAAGTGGCATATCGCTTGAAATTACCTGAACATCTCGCAGCTGTACATGATGTGTTCCATGTTTCTCAATTGAAAAAGTGTCTCCGAGTGCCTGAACAGAATGTTGAAGTTGAAGGAGTGGAACTAGAACCGGATTTAACTTATTCCGAATATCCTATCCGAGTGTTAGATCAGAAAGATCGTGTTACTCGAAGGAGGACAATCAAGTTCTACAAAATACAATGGAATCAACATTCAGAAGAAGAAGCTACTTGGGAATCCGAAGATTACTTGTTAGAAAAATTTCCAGAGTTTCTTGCGTCGATATAGAATAATGTTAGTGTACTATGTTGTTACCAATCATGTTTGTAAAGGAACCTCAGCTATTTTATGAAGAGATTTTGGATATTTTGGACTGACATATTTCCTTTTCCATTACTTACCCTATGACTTTGAATCTCGGGACGAGGTTTCTTTTAGGGGGAAGGATTGTAACACCTCGGGTGTTTAAATACTAAAACAGGACATGTCATCATATGCATTGCAAAGCATTTAGTCATACGGAAAACTTTGATATGCATTCACTAAAACAAGTTTACATTTATGTTATGAGTGTTGCCTTGTATGGTTTGAATTGAGTTAAAAATTTGGTTTGGGTTTTGAATTTTCAAGAAAACCTGGATTTTTCAGTATTTAAAGCCTACCCTGAAAAACTCATTTCAAAATTTAAGCATATTTTGGGGTTGAGCCTAAAAGCAAAAGTGTAGAGCTTGTCAAGTTATACAAAGTTTGTTTTTGGAGTTTTCAAAGTTGTTTAGAAAAATTTGAAGTAATTTGAAAAGGCGAGATTCTTTAAATGTTCCCTTTTTGAATTCAAATTTGCATTTAAAAATGTAGACCGAATTTGGGTATGGTTATAAAAGCAAAGTTGTAGAACTTTAAATTTGGAACAACTTTTATTTTTGGAGATTTTTGAGTTGTTACATAAATTTGGGAGTAATTTGGATTTTTAAATCGAATGGCAGTTTGGTAATTCTGATGAACAGTAACCGCGGAAGCCAAATCACCGTCTACGATCTTCCTTCTGCTTCCAGACGCGACTGTGGCCGTCCTTGGCTTTGCGCTGGCATGGGAAAGGCCCCTGCGTGGCTTCTCTTTGCTTCCTGACCGTCCTATAAAGCCTGTGCAGTCGTCGTTCTTCGTTTTCCCTTCTCCTCTGTTTTTCTCCCGTCGCCATCGCCGCTGCTCTGTCGAGCTTTCACCGTCGATTCAGCGCCGTTGCCGTCCCAGCAAAGCCTGTCCTAGCTTCGCCTGATCCTTGCGCACCCAGCCAGCCAATGTTGGTCACTTGATTTCGCCGGGAACCCCCGTTCGTTGCTCTTCTTCCTCGCGGCCGGCAGCACCGCCGTCGTGAGCGTGTCGCCGTGGCCAGAGCTCTCCGTTTTGTCCACCGCAGTCGCCGGAGCACCGCCACCGTCGACGTTTTGCTCCGCCGTGGTTGCTCGGATCGTCGACCTGCTTCACCGTTGCTTCTCCAGCCCTGTTATTTGCTCCATCGAGTTTAGGGTGAGCTACTGGTGCTTCCTGTGCACGTCGAACCACTCATCCATTGCTCTTTTGATCCAGCTTTATGCTCCAGTGCGTTCGGGGTGAGCTCCAGGTTCTTTTCCGAGTTGTTTGTGTGAGCTCTAGGTTCTTTTCCGAGTTGTTTTGTGTGAGCTCCAGGTTCTTTTCCGAGTTGTTTGTGTGAGCTCTAGGTTCTTTTCCGAGTTGTTTGTGTGAGCTCCAGGTTCTTTTCCGAGTTGTTTTGTGTGAGCTCCAGGTTCTTTTCCGAGTTGTTTGTGTGAGCTCTAGGTTCTTTTCCGAGTTGTTTTGTGTGAGCTCCAGGTTCTTTTCCGAGTTGTTTGTGTGAGCTCTAGGTTCTTTTCCGAGTTGTTTTGTGTGAGCTCCAGGTTCTTTTCCGAGTTGTTTGTGTGAGCTCTAGGTTCTTTTCCGAGTTGTTTGTGTGAGCTCTAGGTTCTTTTCCGAGTTGTTTGTGTGAGCTCCAGGTTCTTTTCCGAGTTGTTTGTGTGAGCTCCTAGTTCTTTCCGAGTTGTTTGTGTGAGCGGGTGAGTTCAAAATGGAATTTTCCTTTTTCAGATATGATTAAATAGTGTTGTAATTTGTTATTTTTGTGTAGATTTATTTAGAGCTCCAAAAATTATGAAAATTTTTGTGTGACCTCTCTGTGATGTATATTATTTAGGAAAAATATAAAATGATACTTTTCAGTAATTTTTGAATGTGATAAAAATTGCTCAATTAATTAATAAATGAGTTTTCATGATTTTTCTAGGCTTAATTAATTATCAAAAAATTATGAGAATTGTTTTGCCACTTAGTTATCATGTGATGAACCTTTACAAAAATTTTGAGCTCAATTGAAATAAGTTTTATGAATATGTTTAATTAGTTGTTAATTGGCATTCATCATCGAGCATCATGTTTGTATTCCGCATCATGTTAAACATGTCATTGTTATTACGTGTAGTGAACGAAGGTGAACACGTGGTAGTTAATCAAGTTGTAGAGGAGGTTAATCCGTCTGTTGAGGTCGGATCAAATACTTGTGAAACGTCGCAAGAGCCGGATTTTTCCGTCAACGAAGGCAAGCCCCGGATGCATACAACCCTACCTTGTGTTTTACAAATTAATTTCGCTTTTGCTTTCCGTTACTGCATTAAGTGATTAGGAGTTAAGTGGAAACCTAATTGGTGCATTACCAACCTTGTTTTTCTATATCTACCTTGTTACCAGTTTTAATTCGAAAATGACTAGATATGCTTAGTCATGCTTAGCCAGGTGATTATCTGTCACCTGCAGGTTTTAAATGGATCTTTGGTTACTTATGTTATCATGAAATATGAGCATGTGGAGTAATAAATCTAGACCGGGCGGACTCGGTGTGTGTGAGCCACAAGACATGGAGGTCTTGTGAGCGGGTTCTTTCCGCCTAGGTCGATTAAGGCACGTCCGTTGTTGAACTGTGTGCGGTGAGACTTTGTAGTACTAACCACATACTCTGGTAAGCCTGAACTTGGCGATTCTATTACGAGAATGGCTACTCGCGCACTGGGAGTGGAGAGATGGCGAGAATAGCGTGTACCCACGTGGCAATGGGCTGGATTGGTAGAGTACTGTATTCTCGGGTGGCACGGACCCGTTCTTGTTTAGAGGATCCGAGGGTAGGTTGGTATATGTAGGTCGGGGACCTGCATATATCGTGTGGTCTGGAATCCCCAGCTGGGTTTTAATCGGTTCGAATCGTCGTTGCTCCTCGGTTATGGAGACTCACTTCTCTGTTCATCATCGTAGTATTAATAACTGTAACTCGAATAAGGCTTGTGAAGGTGTTGGATATGAAGTTTCCTGATCTCAACATGGATCATGTCAGCTTTGTATATGATTTTATGAAGTTTTCTATATAAAGAATTTTGTTAAAGAGCTTTTACGCAAAAGAACTTTGATTATTGTTAAAGCTATACCTTGAATCCCTGAGCCTGCATTCCTGAGTCTTCTCAATTTTGTTTCGGTTAAGTCTTGTTGAGTACTTTTGTACTCAGGGTTCGTTGACCCCTTGTTGCAGGTGAGCCTCATGAGCAGATCTATTTTGGATCGTGCTGCATAACTATCGTTCGTTCTGACGATGAGAAGTAAAATGTGTGATCCTTGGGCAGGATGTTTATTTTGTGTGTTATGTATATATTAATTATGCCGCTCCACTACTACTATGGTTTGTAATAATTATCGAACTTAGTTTGTAAGGTTTGAACAACTGGTTTGTAAACTATGTTATCGTAAGACTTCCGCTGTTTTTACTCTGGTATTGATGTTTGAATAAATGTTGTAATACTGCAATGACTCTATAACGTGATCCTGCTCGGAAATCGTGGATGATTCGGGGTTCCCCGAGGACACCCGACAGTCTTTTTAAGTTCATGGAAACATATGCATAGATGTCAAAGGTCGTCGGACAGTGACAGGTGCATGTGGGCCCTATAACTTAGGAGGTTCTGCCACAGTGTGCCAAAATTTATTAGTACGATTTGTACTGGCCACTCCCACCCTATGAGCATTGCTTTGTGGAAATTGGATGCAAGTTGGATATAATCAAAAGGAACTGATAAGGCTGGGGTTTCCTATGTTTTCGCATATCAAGTATATAATAATAGTTGGTCAAGTTTTAACACCATTCCCACACACATTCCACCCCATTCCCGTCTAGAGCCAGGTTTCGATCCTAGGATCGATATACCACCATCTCCATATCATCACCATACCATCGCTCAGTCGACAGGCCAACTCCCTCTCAGCACTGTCTCATGGCCCGCTGCTCCTGGCTACGTCCGACACTCTCTCATGGGGGAAGAAGAGAAGGACTCATCTCACTATCTAGTTTAAGCGAAACCTAGGAAAGGTCCATAGCCAACAAGTCGGCATATGTATCGATTGATCAACCATACACTCTGTAGAGGTTTTACATAACCACAAAATCTGCCTTCCTCGCTGACCATCGTCAACTGGGCTGATTCTGGCCACTTGCTAGCCTAGGATAATGCCACTCTACCATTCAGCCCTGGTACACCCCAAGTCTAGTCTAGGGCGGCTGAAACTGTGAGTCATGAGCTGGGTCTATAAGGTCTCCATGAAGTCTCGGAAGGGTGTGGGGGAAATCCTCCGTGCCCCGTACCTCCTTACACTGTCCGCTATCAACCTAGCAGTAGTGGCAATATCCTACCAAGTAGTCCAACCGTCCCGCACCATATAGGGTGAGTGGTACGTAAGGCTTCCCGGTGAATCTGAGTACTAGTAAGTCCTTAGGGATGACCAAGCCAGAATGTCTTCATCAGGGTTTCCATTTACCGTGCCACCACAGCACCTCCACCCCGGGCTCCTCCCATCATAGGTTCACACCCAGGACCACCTCATATACCATTTACCCACCATAGGTATCCATTTTCTAGGGGTTCCCAGGTAGCACCCCATGGCAAGACTTGCCCCAGGCTCATCGTATATTCCAACTTGGTCGACACAACCCTCACCCTCCATGCACCCAAGTCACACACGTGGCACTCTCCCCATAGTCCAGATAACACCAGTTTCCACCACGCATCAATATAGTATATATAAGCGTAGTAGAAATAATAAGCAGTGAAAAATAGCAGCAAGCATGTGACTAGCCTAACAGCAGGGTGAGCAGGGGTAAGGTTGCGTCAAGGTAAAGGCCATCAAGAAAGCATACTACCATGCAAGTCCTATCATAGTGTGAGTATAACAATAAAGTAAAGCAATAGCAGTTCTATATGAGCCATGGGTAATAGGTGCTACGAGATTGGGTGGGATGTGGCACCTTCAGTGAACTCGTCTCCATACTCCTCATGGTACTCTCGATCCTCATCCGTCTGGTTCTCCTCCGAGTCTACAAACAATCGCATTATAGTCACGTTAGCGACGTCTATAGAGTAGCACAAAAAGCAATGAAAATTCAAAAGAGCCAAATGCACTCAACCATGGGTTCATTGCATAGAGCTCAATTTTAGATGAATTTTAGTCCTAGTCTTGTATTTTTCTGAGTTCGTATGAATTAGTTATGAATTTCTGAAGTTTCAATCATTTCTGAAAATGGGAAAAGGCTGAATTAATATCGTGCTGACACGTGTCACGCTCCTGTTGGTCCATGTGGCATGCTGATGTCAGCATGACGTCATCGTCTCGGCTCTGGTACTGTCAGGTGGGTCCAGAGCTGCTGACATCAGCAGCTGACGTTATCATGATGTCAGCATGACGCCATCTCGACTGTTTCATCCTCTGACAAGTGGGTCCTACATGGCTGTGTCACTGACATGTGGCTCCGGTCAATGGTCAACATTGACCGGTCAATGGCCAATACGGGCCGGGCCTCGACTAGGCTGGTTGGGCCTAGATTTAGGCCAGGCTTGGCCCGCCACGTGGCGCGCGCTGGTGTGGCCACGTCATCTTACTGGGCCTCTAACGGGCCGTGATCCATGGGCGCAGGTGAGGCACAGTTCATGGTGAACTCGCCTGCGTTGGTCCATAGACCGCAGAGTCGGTCTATGAAGGACTTCGTCCACTTACTCCTTCCCAGGGTTTGGTTCACGTGCACGACGTGGTCATGGTCAGAGCTCGGCGGAGCTACTCGGGACGTGGTCGACGTGGTCATGGTCGGAGCTCGGTGGAGCTGCTCGGGACATGGTCATCGTGGTCGTGGTCGGAGCTCAGCGGAGCTACTCGGGACGTGGTCAATGTGGTCGTGGTCGGAGCTCGACGGAGCTGCTCGGGACATGGTCGTCGTGGTCATGGTCGGAGCTTGGTGGAGCTGCTCGAGAGGTGGTCATCGTGGTCGGTGAGGGGAAAATCCCCTACTTCTTCCCTAGCGTGCTCCTGCCGGTGGTGAGGTCATCGGCGAGCCCCCGCAGCGGCGCTAGCATCCAATTAGGGTAGGCAATAGCTTCCTTATGCCATGGTGACTGCGACTGTGGGGTCGGGGCGATGGCTAGGGCTTCCTAGGGCTCTGGCCATGGTGAACGGTGGCATGGGTTCATTGGCGTGCATGGACAGGGCTACAGTGGTAGCGAGAGCCAAGTTGGAGGAGTGTCTGAGCTCCACGTTGCTTCTACAGCCACGGTGGGCGCATTGAAGGAGCTCCTGGTGCTCCTAGTGGCTTCGGCCAAGGTGGTGGGGGCAAAGCGGAGGCGGTGGCGCTCCGACGAGGTGCAGTGCGCCAACGCCAGGCTCTGGTGGGCTTCTTCCTTGGCTAAGATGAGCGCGGTGTGTCTCTCGTCATGGCGGAGCTAGTCGGGGTGTCAACGTCGCCTTTACCGCAACGTAGAAGATGCGGTGGTCTCGCCATGGTTGTGCTCTCGGCCATGGTGAGCGTGCCTGTGCATGTGCGCTCCTGCTCTGATGTACAACGTCATGGCTAGGGTCCTCCTTTTGGCTGATGGCAGTGCGCACGGCGTGTCCTGGGTCTCGGCAAGTGTGGCCATGGCGGTCTCCCTAGCTAACCAGTTGGGCTAGGCCAGAGCTCGAAGCTTCAGTAAGGTTTCGATCATGGCGGTGCATGTTCCATTTGGCTAGGGAGGTGGTCTCAGCAAGATGGCTCACCATGGGGAGCTCGAAGGCGATGGTGGTGGTGCAGTGTCGATGGTGTAGCAGAGCTGAGCCAGGACAGAGGTACTCGCCGTCTTCCACACCGACGGCTCCTCCCTTCTTGCTCCGGCAGCGGCGTCCTTCTCCATGTCTCTCCTTCTCCTCTCGTCCCTCGGCTTAGTGTGTTGGTGCGAACCGCACGGCGGCGGCGAACAGGCTTAGGGTTAGGGCTCACGGACGTCGGCTTTTATAGCCGAGCTCTAAGGGCTCCAATGGTAGACGGCGATTAGGCGGTGGTGATGCGCGATGGCATCCGATGGCTCACGGGCGTGGGGCAGTTGTCGTGGGGGTCGCGTGATTGCTACGCCAAGGGGATAGGGTCATGCTCTTTGCATGACCCCGGGCCCGCGCCTACTGCTCCGGTCGGTTCCCGATCGAGGGAGAGGTCGGTGTGGGGAGGAAGAAGACCCTATTGCTGTGCGGCTGATAGAGGGGCCTGTTTGTCAGCTTGTTCGGTTGCGGTGGCGTGTGGTGCGTGACGTCTAACAGGTGGGTCCAGCCCATCAGCGGCCTATGTGCGCGTGGGTGGCAGGGTGTTGCTGGGCCGGCTTCGTGGGCCGCGTGCATGAGTGGAAGGGCAGGCGGGCTGGCTAGCTGGGTCGGTCGAGGCAGGCTGGGCTGCTGTTGCTCCCTCTTCTTTCCTTTCTCTTTTTCTTATTCTTTTCTATTTTGTTACACTTCTTTCATGTATATAAATCAAAGTGGCATATTTCTCCTTTGGTATAATGTCTCATGGTGATAAACCTCGGTCATAGTATATGTTGGGATATTAATCCCATGTTGGTACTTTTATTTATAAACAAATATTTGTTAGCTTTTATTAATCAACACATAAACCCACATAAAATCCAAATCACCATGTTGAATGTAATGCAACTTGATGTATGCTAGGTGGTAAAATAAATTCAAGGTGATGAGGTGAGATACTTGTGCAAGTCATGTAGGTTTAGTTGGATTACGACTAATGCAACACTAGGGTTGGGCTTCTACATGTGTCACTCAACATCACATAGGGCTAACACAAAAATTTTGTAGTTGCAATTTTTGGTGTGTTGATTTTTGGGTTGTTACAGTCCTACCCCCTTAACAGAATCTCGTCCCCGAGATTAAAGTGTAATGTACCCTCCGAAGAGATAAGGATATTATAGCCGGAGGTCAGACTCTTTCTCCCATGTTGCTTCTCTCTCAGTATGATTGCTCCATTGGACCTTGCACATAGGAATAGTTTTGCTTCGGGTTTCTTTGGTATCTCTACCCAGAATTTGGATAGGATGCTCTTTATACTCAAGAGTATCTTGAATGTCAAGTGTATTAGTTGGAACTACTTCATCGGGCACTCTCAAACACTTGTGTAGCTGTGAGACATGAAATACATGATGTACACCCACCAATTCCTCAGGTAGTTCAAGTTTGTAAGCGAGTTTTCTAATCCTCTTGCAAATCTTGTATGGGCCAACAAATCTAGGGGCAAGCTTTCCTTTCACATGGAATCTGATAGTTCCACGTAGCGGGGATACCTTGAGATAGACAAAATCTCCCATATTGAACTCAAGTTCTCTTCTTCTTTTGTCAGCATAGCTCTTGTATCGACTTTGGGCAATTCTCAAATTCTCCTTTACTTGAGCAACTCCTTCTTTGGCATCTTGAATCTTAGCAGAGTCAAAGAACAATCTTTCCCTCGGTTGAGACCACATCAAAGGTGTCTTACCAGGTCTGCCATACAGAGCTTCAAACGGCGACATCTTGATACTGGCTTGGTAGCTGTTGTTGTAAGAGAACTCTGCATAGGGTAGGCATTTCTCCCAATCAGAGCCATAATTCAGTACACTAGCGCAAAGTATGTCTTCTAAGATCTGATTCACTCGTTCAGTTTGTCCATCTATCTGTGGGTGATAAGAGGTACTGAAATCAAGTTTGGTTCCAATGGACTTGTGTAGAGCTTCCCAGAATCAGGACATAAACTGAGGACCATGATTAGATACAATATTAGAGGTAGCTCCATGCAGTCTGAGGATGTGCTCAACATATAGATCTGCTAATTTTTTGGCATCGGTCTTGGTCTTAACAGGTACAAAGTGAGCAACCTTGGTCAAACGATCAACAATCACCCAAATGGAATCATTGCCTTTTTGTGAACGGGGCAATCCAACTATGAAATCCATGGATATGCTCTCCCATTTCCACTCGGGAACGTCAAGAGGCTTCAGCAATCCTATAGGCTTTTGGTGTTCAGCCTTGACTCTATTACAGGTGTCACATCGTGCCACATGTCCCGCAATGTCTGTCTTCATGCCTTTCCACCAAAAGTGTTTCTTCAAGTCTTGATACATCTTTGAACCTCCAGGGTGAATACAATACTTAGAATCATGGGCTTCTGACAGAATTCCCTCTCATAGTGCTAGATTCGAAGGTACACAGATTCTATCCTTGAACCAGATGGTTCCTTGTTCATCTTCATGGTGGTAGGTCTTGTAGCCTAGTTTCATCAGACCATGGAGATATTCGATCTCTTCACAATTTTTCTGAGCTTGATGAATGCGATCTGTGAGATCATACTGTATACGGAGCTCATTCAACAAGCCATGCGGTAGCATCTCAAGTTGGAAATCATCAATCTCTTCCTTGAGTTTAGGTGGTACGGATTCAGTGATCAAAGTGTGATAGTAACTCTTGCGACTGAGAGCATCTGCGACTATATTAGCTTTTCCCGGATGATAGTGAATTTCTAGGTCATAGTCCTTGATCAATTCTAGCCATCGGCGTTGCCTCATATTCAGATCTTCCTGAGTGAAAAAGTACTTCAAGCTCTTGTGATCAGTGTAGATATCACACTTGTTGCCTATCAAGTAGTGCCTCCAGATTTTCAATGCTTGCACAACTGCTGCTAACTTAAGATCATGAGTAGGGTAACGGTTCTCATGTTCTTTCAACTGTCGAGAAGCATAAGCTATCACTCTCCCACCTTGAATCAATACACAGCCAAGTTCTTGATGGGATGCATCACAATAGACCATGAAATCTTTGCTGATATCAGGCAATGCTAACACAGGAGTTGTGGTAAGCTTCAATTTCAACTCTTGAAAGCTTTGTTCACACTCCGGCGTCCATTCAAACTCCTTGGTCTTCTTCAGAAGGTTGGTCATCGGATGGGCTATCTTGGAGAAGTTTTCAATGAATCGGCGATAATATCCAGCCAATCCCAAGAAACTTTTGACTTCTATCACATTACGGGGTTGATCCCACTCTTTCACAGCTTCAATCTTGGCTGGGTCAACTATGACACCTTTAGCTAATAGTACATGGCCTAGGAAGACAACTTTCTATAGCCAAAACTCACATTTGCTGAACTTTGCGTAGAGTTGATGTTGGGCTAATTTCTCAAGCACAGTTCTTAGATGATGCTCATGTTCTTCGGCGATGGGTGAATAGACAAGGATGTCATCAATGAATACTACCACGAACTTATCCAGTTCATCCATGAAAACCTTATTCATCATGTTCATGAAGTATGCGGGAGCATTAGTGAGTCCAAAGGACACCATAGTGAACTCAAACTGCCCATACCTAGTCACGAAAGCTGTCTTTGGAATGTCACTCCCTCGGATCTTCATCTGATGATAGCCAGATCTGAGATCAATCTTGGAGAAATACTTGGCACCTTGAAGCTGATCAAGCAAATCATCGATCCTTGGCAGGGGGTACTTGTTCTTGATGGTGACTGCGTTCAAGTTCCGATAATCAATGCACATTCTCATTGAGCCATCCTTCTTCTTAACAAACAGAACAGGGGATCCCCAGGGTGAAGCACTGGGTCTGATATATCCCTTCGAGATGAGCTCATCAAGCTGTTTCTTGAGCTCGGCCAGTTCGTCAACTGACATGCGATAGGGTCTCTTAGCAATGGGTCCTATTCCCAGCAAAAGATCAATGATGAACTCTACATCACGGTCTGGTGGCATACCCGGTAATTCTTCAGGGAATACATCAGGATAGTCTCTGACCATAGGCACATCATGAACTATCCTCTCCTCTTTTTGTGATTCTGAACTGGCTTTAAGGGCACATAGGATAGAGGTGGACTTTCTAGACTGGGGTTCACATCTAATAACTTGGCCTGATGGGTGGGTCATTTGGATGTATCTAGGTGAACATGATATGATACCTCAGTGAATGGTTAGCCAATCCATACCTAAGATGACATCTAGGCTTGTGGAAGGTAATAGGGTCAAGTCGGCTTTAAAGATAAGACCCTCAATGGTAAGACTCACTCTCTTACAGATGTGGGTGCACTTTTGGTCTCCTAAAGGTGAGCTGGTGATGATAGGCTTTCCACGTGGGGTTACAGGCAGGTCATGCTCTCGTGCAAACTTGAATGATATGTAAGAACAAGTTGCTCTAGAGTCAAATAGAACTGATGCAGTGTTGCCATTAACTAAAAACATATCATACACAATGTCAGGGGCAGCCTATGCTTCCTCGGCGTCCAGATGGTTGAGACATCCACAAGTAGCAGATCCCTTAAACTGAGACTTCTGAGCGGCTGAGTTCTAAGGGCACTCAGCGGCTTTGTGACCCGATTGGCCACAAGCGAAGTAGGTGAAAGGCACACTGCCTGTAGGGGTTGGTGCGAGTGCCTTCTAGTTTCTAGTGCTTGGTGCAGAGCGTTTCTGTGCTAGGCGTTCATTCGCTGAGCGAGAACGGTTGAAACGGTCCTGAGTGTAATGATCCTAAGTAGGGTGGGAGTATTTGGTGGTGTAGCCTCCACCACCCCTACTCGATCCAGGGTTGTCATCCCTATTGTGGCGAGAGCGTTCCCTGGATGGTGCATCTCTGCGGAACCTCTTGCGATCACAGCCACGGAAGGACTCCTCAGGCTTATGCTTCCTCTCCCTGTACTCCTCTCTAGCTTTAGCACGGTCCTTCCTGATCTGGATGCAATGATCCACCAGAGCACGCAGCGTGCTACTCTCAATACCGCCAAACTTCAACTTGATGTGCGAGTTAAGTCCCTTGCGGTAATAGTATAGCTTCTCCTTCTCAGAGTTCACCACATAGGAAGGTGCATAGCGTAGAAGGTTGGTGAAATGAGTAGTGTACTCAGTCACCCTATCCTTTCCCATCTTGATGTTGCGGAACTCCTCAGCTTTGGCCTCCATGATACCCTTGGGAATGTGATACTCAGTGAATGCTTCAGCGAACTCATCCCACGAGATGTTCGCAGGGTCCTCATGGGAATCACTGAAACTGTCCCACTAGGCACGTGCTGCACCTATGAGCTAGTGTGTGGTAGCTCCAACACACTCATCATCGGTGAAGGTGGTGAGGTCGAGCTTCTTCTCCATCTCCTTAAGCCAGTCATCAGCTACAAGCGGGTCAGGGTCGGTGCCATCATAGGTAGGTGGCCTCAGCTTTAGAAATCCCTCCAGTTTCCTTTGGAAGTCATTCTGCTGACCTCCCTAGCGATGGTTTGCTCCATCTACAAGAGCTATAAGAAGCTGGGTCTCTTGCGCCATCACCTCTGCCAGGGTCGGTGGTGGTGGTGGCAGAATGTTCTCCTCATCAAGC
The DNA here is from genome assembly GCF_019320115.1 of Miscanthus floridulus. Taxonomy (NCBI): domain Eukaryota; kingdom Viridiplantae; phylum Streptophyta; class Magnoliopsida; order Poales; family Poaceae; genus Miscanthus; species Miscanthus floridulus. The sequence continues at coordinate 88,731,180 of NC_089582.1, read as the reverse complement.
GGCGAGGTATTCTCCAGGTTGAAGGGTATCCCTCCACATCCACGGCCATGGCCACGGCCACGATTATTGCCACCATGCCCCCCATTTGGTTCAATTGGTTTGGGGGTGGGCACACGTCCACGGTTCATTAGGCGAGCAGATCGGTGGTTCAGCATCTGCAACACGGATCATAGGAATTTTTGTGTTTGTGCCATAAGTGCTTAAAATTCAGTATGATTACATGATCTTGACGATTTAAAGAAAATCATTTATACTATCCAACACTCATTACAAAGAGGTAATAAGATCCATAAGATGTGATAAGATCCAAAACATTCATTACATGGGTTTTATTACATAGCATCATCTCCAGTAGCTACACTTGGAGACTTGTTAGAATCGTACTACACATAGTGACTCATATTACATCTCATAAGGGGTACATCATGGAGTACAACTTATGGAAGCCACTGACATGACTTGTGATCATGCAGGGTCATCTACTCTAACTCATACACCGCAACTGGGATACGACTATTCTCGATCTCGATCTCCTCGTTAGACTTGTGAAGTCGGGACACGTACTTCAAGGCCTCGGTGAGCTCCTCTGTAGGCTTGGCTCTAGGTAGGGTAGGGCAGGCGTCTAGGTTGAGGCGAGTCAGGGCTAACTCAAACTCCTCTATCCTAGGCTTTGTCTTGCTGTGAATCTCCTTGGGTAGCTGATCCCACATACCCTTCATCTCCCTGAGGCGCTTCTTGTCAGACTTCTGCCAAGCCTACCAAGTCCTCTCACACTTGTCCTATAGGTACTCATTCTGCCTGAGTGCCTTGATCAGGTGACCTTGGTTGTGAACAGCCTTCTTCCTGAACTCCTCTAGCTCCTGAGTCATGGTCTTATTCTTAGATTGGATTTTTAGCATATCAATCCCCTTGGACCTCTCTCTGTCTCCTCTATGGTTGAACTCGGCCTTCTTGTCGTCCAACTCTCTCTGCAACTCCAAGACCTTGTTGTTGATGTAGCAGTTCCTATTGCCTAGGTCAGCGTCTTTGTCCTATAAGTCGGCAACCTCGGCTCTGTGCACTTCTTCATGATGGTTGGGCTCGTCCTATAGCTTGGCAACTGTCTCAAGCAGACTAGCTCACTCCTATGCTCCCTGTGAGTATCGCTCCTGGTACTCCCATAGAAGGGTCTGGTCCTGACGTCTCCTCTGCTCAAGCTGGGTCACATACCTATCCTACTCTAGTAGGTGGATAGCCGAGACATGAAGGCATCTATCCTCCTCGGCAAAGATAACTCTGTTGGCTGTGAAACTCTACTCACTAGGGGTAAGGCTGAGGTCAAGGGCCTAGTGAAGTAGACAAAACTCTATCGTCTTTAGGTGCTTGTAGCGGTCCCTCATCACTCTGTGAAGTTCCTTATGTGAGACAGCTCGCAGTCCTTCCTCAATTGTGTCCTCTATAGTCAACTCGGTGAAAGCTAGGACAGAAAGTAAGGTAGTGCTAGCTGGGAACTCGACTAAGGTGACAACCGGCCCTTTGATTCCTCCTTCCTGAGCTGACTTCCTAGTGCAGGTGATCTTGATGTGCTTGTTAGGGACTCCTAACATGGCAAGAATTCAGCAGAGGGTCTGTGCAAAACCCCTGAGCTCACGTAGGTCAAAGGTAAGCTGGGTGTGGTCCAGAGGTAGCGGTCCTATAGGCGGCCATTCGACGTTCGTTGCCATCTGCATTTTTTAAGGAAATAGGTGTTAGCAAGTCAATAAATAGATAAGCCTTGCATAAAAGTAAATGCAAGGTCAGTATATAACTAAAAGAAGGGTTGTTCACGTCCTATTCTATCGTCCATTTCTGAGGGTTTCATCCTAGGGTCAAGTATGGCTCTGATACCAACTAAAGCGACCTGATTTCCGCGAAGGAAAATCCATAGAGTCAAAATGTAATAAGACAGTTGTAGATCATATTACCCAAATTTCAGTCAAATATCACATCCATACAATATAATATCAGAGTACAAATAGTGCGGAATTAGATAAATTATTACATTGCTGCATTGGCGGAATCAAAAGTAGCATTCATTCAGAATAGCTTGAAGATGAGATCGCCAAACTCGAGCGTAGGAACGAACCCCTCAACCATCAAACTCCTTCGAACTATACTCCTCAGCAGAACCTGTGTGCCAAAATTTATCAGTACGATTTGTACTGGCCACTCCCACCCTATGAGCATTGCTTTGTGGAAATTGGATGCAAGTTGGATATAATCAAAAGGAACCTATAAGGCTAGGGTTTCCTATGTTTTAGCATATCAAGTATATAATAATAGTTGGTCAAGTTTTAACACCATTCCCACACACATTCCACCCCATTCCCTTCCAAAGCCAGGTTTCGATCCTAGGATCGATATACCACCATCTCCATATCATCACCATACCATCGCTCAGTCGATAGGCCAACTCCCTCTCGGCGCTGTCTCATGGCCCATAGCTCCTGGCTATGTCCAACACTCTCTCATGGGGGAAGAAGAGAAGGACTCATCTCACTATCTAGTTTAAGCGAAACCCAGGAAAGGTCCATAGCCAACAAGTCAGCATATGTATCGATCGATCAACCATACACTCTGTAGAGGTTTTACATAACCACAAGATCCGCCTTCCTCGCTGACCATCATCAATTGGGCTAATTCCGGACACTTGCTAGCCTAGGATAATGCCATTCTACCATTCAGCCCTAGTACACCCCAAGTCTAGTCTAGGGCGGCTGAAACTATGAGTCATGAGCCAGGTCCACGAGGTCTCCATGAAGTCTCGAAAAGGGTGTGGGGGAAATCCTCCATGCCCCGTACCTCCTTACACTGTCCGCTATCAACCTAGCAGTAGTGGCAATATCCTACCAAGTAGTCCAGCTGTCCCGCACCATATAGGGCGAGTGGTACGTAAGGCTTCTCGGTGAATCTGAGTACTAGTAAGTCCTTAGGGATGACCAAGCTAGAATGTCTTCATCAGGGTTTCCATTTACCATGCCACCACAGCACCTCCACCCTGGGCTCCTCCCATCATAGGTTCACACCTAGGACCACCTCATATACCATTTACCCACCATAGGTATCCATTTTCCAGGGGTGCCCAGGTAGCACCCCATAGCAAGACTTGCCCTAGGCTCGTCGTATATTCCAACTTGGTCGACACAACCCTCACCCTCCACGCACCCAAGTCACACACGCAGCACTCTCCCCATAGTCCAGATAACACCAGTTTCCACCATGCATCAATATAGTATATATAAGCATAGTAGAAATAATAAGCAGTGAAAAATAGCAGCGAGCATATGACTAGCCTAACAGCAGGGTGAGCAGGGGTAAGGTTGCATCAAGGTAAAGGCCATCAAGAAAGCATACTACCATGCAAGTCCTATCATAGTGTGAGTATAACAATAAAGTAAAGCAATAGCAGTTCTATATGAGCCATGCGTAATAGGTGCTACAAGGTTGGGTGGGATGTGGCACCTTTAGTGAAGTCGTCTCCGTACTCCTCATGGTACTCTCAGTCCTCGTCCGTCTGGTTCTCCTCCGAGTCTACAAACGATCGCATTATAGTCACGTTAGCGACGTCTATAGAATAGCACAAAAAGCAATGAAAATTCAAAAGAGCCAAATGCACTCAAACATGGGTTCATTGTGTAGAGCTCGATTTTAGATGAATTTTGGTCCTAGTCTTGTATTTTTCTGAGTTCGTATGAATTAGTTATGAATTTCCGAAGTTTCAATCATTTCTGAAAATGGGAAAAGGCTGAATTAATATTGTGCTGACACGTGTCATGCTCCTATTGGTCCATGTGGCATGCTGACATCAGCATGACGTCATTATCTCAGCTCTGGTACTGACAGGTGGTTCCAGAGCTGCTGACATCAGCAACTGACGTTATCATGATGTCAGCATGACATCATCTCGGCTGTTTCATCCTCTGACAAAGTGGGTCCCACATGGTGGTGTAACTGACATGTGGCTCCAGTCAATGGTCAACATTGACCGGTCAATGGCCAATATGGGTTGGGCCTCGACTGGGCTGGTTGGGCCTAGATTTGGGCCAGGCTTGGCCTGCTACATGGCGCGTGCTGGTACGGCCACATCGTCTTACTGGGCCTCAAACGGGCCGTGATCCACAGGCGTAGGTGAGGCGCGGTTCATGGTGAACTCGCCTGCGTTGGTCCATAGACCGCAGAGCTGATCTATGAAGGACTTGGTCCACTTACTCCTTCCCAGGGTTTGGTTCACGTGCACGACGTGGTCATGGTCGGAGCTCAGCGGAGCTGTTTGGGACGTGATCGACGTGGTCGTGGTTGGAGCTTGGCAGAGCTACTCGAGACGTGGTCATCATGGTCATGGTCGGAGCTCGGTGGAGCTGCTCGGGACGTGGTCGATGTGGTCATGGTCGGAGCTTGGTGGAGCTACTCGGGACATGGTCGTCGTGGTCGTGGTTGGAACTCGGCGGAGCTACTCGGGACATGGTCGTCGTGGTCGGCGAGGGGAAAATCCCTTGCTTCTTCCCCGGCATGCTCCCACCGGCGATGAGGTCACCAGCGAGCCCCCGCAGTGGCGCTAGCGTCCGATTAGGGTAGGCAATAGCTTCCTTATGCCATGCGACTACGATGGTGGGGTCGGGGCGACCGCTAGGGCTTCCTTGGGCTCTGGGCGCGGTGAACGGTGGCATGGGTTCATCATTGTGCATGGATAGGGCTATAGTGGTAGCAAGAGCCTAGTTGGAGGAGCGTGTGAGCTCCACAGTTCTTCTATGGCCATGGTGGGCACGTTGAAGGAGCTCCTGGTGCTCCTAGTGGCTCTGGCCATGGTGGTGGGGGCAAAGCAGAGGCGGTGGCGCTCCGACGAGGTGCAGTGCGGCAACACAAGGCTCTGGTGGGCTTCTTCCTTGGCTAAGATGAGCGTGGTGTGTCTCTCATCATGGCGGAGCCAGTCGGGGTGTCAACGTCACCTTTACCACAACGTAGAAGATGTGGTGGTCTCGCCATGGTTGTGCTCTCGGCCATGGTGAGCATGCCTGTGCATGTGCACTCCTGCTCCAATGTACAACATCATGGCTAGGGTCCTCCTTTTGGCTAATGGTAGCATGCATGGCATGTCCTGGGTCTCGGCAAGCATGGCCATGGTGGTCTCCCTAGCTAACCAGTTGGGCTAGGTCAGAGCTCGAAGCTTCAGCAAGGTTTCGATCATGGCGGTGCACGTTCCATTTGGCTAGGGAGGTGGTCTCAGCAAGATGGCTCACCACAGGGAGCTCGAAGGCGATGGTGGTGGTGCAGTGTTGACGGTGTAGCAGAGCCGAGCCAGGACAGAGGTACTCGCCGTCTTCCACACCGACGGCTCCTCCCTTCTTGCTCCGGCAGCAACGTCCTTCTCCATGTCTCTCCTTCTCCTCTCGTCCCTCGGCTTAGTGTGTTGGTGTGAACCGCATGGCAGCGGTGAACGGGCTGAGGGTTAGGGCTCACGAACGTTGGCTTTTATAGCCGAGCTCTAAGGGCTCCAATGGCGAACGGCGATTGGGTGGTGGTGATGCGTGATGCGCATCAGACGGCTCATGGGCACGGGGCAGTTATCGTGGGGGTCACGTGAGCGCTACGCCAAGGGGACAGGGTCATGCTCTTTGCATGACCCTAGGCCCACGCCTACTGCTCCGGTTGGTTCTCGGTCGAGGGAGAGGTCGGGGTGGGGAGGAAGAAGACCCTATTGTTGTGCGGCTGACAGAGGGGCCTGTTTGTCAGCTTGTCCGGTTGTGGCGGCGTGCGGTGCATGACGTCTGACGGGTGGGTCCGGCCCGTCAGTGGCTTGTGCATGCGTGGGCAGTAGGGTGTTGCTGGGCTGGCTTCATGGGCTGCATGCACGAGTGGGAGGGCAGGCGGGCTAGCTAGCTGGGCCGGTTGAGGCAGGCTGGGCTGCTGTTGCTCCCTCTTCTTTCCTTTCTCTTTTTCTTATTCTTTTTCTATTTTGTTACACTTCTGTCATGTATGTAAATCAAAGTGGCATATTTCTCCTTTGGTATAATGTCTCATGGTGATAAACCTTGGTCATAGTATATGTTGGGATATTAATCCCATGTTGGTACTTTTATTTATAAACAAATATTTGTTAGCTTTTATTAATCAACACATAAACCCACATAAAATCCAAATCACCATGTTGAATGTAATGCAACTTGATGTATGCTAGGTTGTAAAATAAATTCAAGGTGATGAGGTGAGATACTTATGCAAGTCATGTAGGTTTAGTTGGATTATGACTAATGCAACACTAGGGTTGGGCTTCTACATGTGTCACTCAACATCACATAGGGCTAACACAAAAAATTTGTAGTTGCGATTTTTGGTGTGTGGATTTTTGGGTTGTTACAGCTATGGTCCACGCTCTAAAGATTTGGAGGCACTATCTGTTGGGAAACAAAGTGCACATTTTTATAGATCACAAGAGTCTCAAGTATATTTTCACTTAGTCGGAGCTGAATATGAGGCAAAGGAGATGGTTAGAATTGATAGTGGATTACAACTTGAAAGTCCATTATCATCTAGGAAAGGCTAATGTAGTAGCCGATGCTTTGAGCCGAAAGTCACACCAGGTTGAGGAAACACCTTTGTCTCTCAACCACGCAGAGGTGTTGGCTCACATTGCATTGACCTCAGAATTGCTGGAGCAGATTATTCAGGAGCAAAAGCAAGACCATGAAAAAATTCCCCACATTAGAAATTGATGGCCGAGGGGCGTGGCCCTCACTTTAGTGTTGATAAGCATGGAGTAGTGAGGTACAAGGATAGATTGGTGGTTCCATCCAATGAGGAGCTGAAAAGGAAGATTTTGAATGAAACTCACCATTCAAAGCTATCTATCCATCCTGACAGCAACAAGATGTATCATGATCTATGCCATTTGTACTGGTGGTCCAACATGAAGCAGGACATCACCTGGCATGTCGTGGAGTGCGACACTTGTGGTAGGGTTAAAGCAGATCATATGCATACTCCCGGATATTTGCAGCCCTTGCCTATTCCTGTATGGAAGTGGGAAGATGTTTCCATGGACTTTGTGGTGGGTTTGCCCTGCACATCCAAAGGCTATGATTCTATTTGGGTCATTGTGGACCGTCTCACTAAGTTAGCTCATTTCATCCTAGTGGACACCAAATATACAGCCAGGAAGTATGCTGAGATATACTTTGATTAGATTGTGACCCTACATGGAGTTCCCCTTACTATCATCTCTGATAGGGGATCAGTTTTTATCTCTTGCTTATGGGAGCAACTCCAGGAGTGTCTTGGGACTAGTCTCCTCCGCAATTTAGCCTATCACCCCTAGACTGATGGCCAAACCAAGAGGGTGAACTAGATGCTCGAAGATATGTTGAGAGCTTGTGCTATTTCTTTTCCTCATAAGTGGGATGCCTGCTTGAAGCTAGCAGAATTTTCATACAATAATAGCTATCAAGAAAGCATCCACATGGCACCATTTGAAGCTCTATATGAAAGAAAGTGTAGGACACCACTCAACTAGATTGTGGTGGGAGACCGTGGATATTTTGGTCTGGAATTCATCAAAGAGGCTCGAGAACAAGTCACCATTATTCAGAGTCATTTGAAGGCAGCTCAAAGCCAATAGAAATCTTATGTGGACAAGCAGAGAAGGCTTTTGTAGTTTGAAGTTGGGGATTATGTGTATCTCAAGGTATCACCTATGAGAGGGCTGCATCAGTTTGGTGTCCATGGCAAGCTAGCTCCCTAATATGTGGGTCCCTACAAGGTTTTGGCACAATGTGGCCCAGTGGCGTATCGTCTCCGACTCCCTGATATCTTGTATGTGGTACATGATGTGTTTCACATCTCCTAGTTGAAGAAATGTCTATGGGTGCCTGATGAAGCGATGGAAATTGAAAGGCTTCCACTCTAGCTAGATTTGACTTATGTTGAGCACCCTGTAAAAATCCTAGATGAGAAAGAAAGAGTGACGAGGAACAAAGTGGTAAAGTTCTACAAAGTGCAATGGTAGAACCATTCAAGGAGGAGGCCACGTGGGAGCAAGAGAATTACCTATTGAAGCATTACCCCCACCTTCTCTCTAGTTCTGATAGTTAGTTGCGACGCCGAAATGTATTTCCTATCTCTTTCTCACACTAGGCACATGAAATCTTAGGTCAAGATTTTATTTTAGGGGGGTTGATTTGTAACACCCTCGATGTTACATTGTACAGTTTTTGCTAAAACATTGCATGAGCATCATACTTATGTGTAATTGTGTATAACATAAAGTATAAATCAATGTACGACACTTGAAACGTTCATCCGAAACAAGAAACAAATGTTACGCTTCATGTCGCTTAATATAGTTTAGTATTCTAAGTGAATTTTTATCGAACAAAAATGCTATAGAATGTTTATGCGAACTTTGATAAAGTTTGTAGTACGAACTTCATAGGCGACGATGAAATGCGTACGGTCGAGGACGAGGTTCGCTAGCTAATATATCAAGAAGCTCAGAAAAGGAATTCGATGCGAAACCGTTCGAAGTTAAAGTCATTTCGCGTGAGTATGAAAATGGGTCGACGAGGCCATGTTCGGCAATTTTGGTAGAGCTATTGGCTTAAGAAGTGGTGAGATGTCATCGCTTAGGTCGATAGACCTACGTACCCTCTTGAGTATAGAAGAATTGGTTTGGCGTTTGGACCATCGGGTAGGATTTTTCAACAGCTTTAAAAAACATGCAAGTCACATATTTTTGAACGAAGACAGCACTGGCCGCGGTCACCGCCCTGCATGGTCTGGCTCCACTGTTGGCCGCCCAGCGAGCTCTGCCATGCTGACCGTGTCGCCACCCTCGTGTCTATGCAGCCACGTCCGCACATGTGGCTCCCCGGGCTGCTGGCTACGACCTCCAGGCACCACGCTTTGGCATGGTTCGCGCACGCCACACGTGCCCTGTCGCCACTTCCACCGCCGTCACAGCGCGCTGACCGACCGGCCATCACTGTCGCCCTATCATCACTGCTGTTGCGCACTTGGCTCACGAATAGCACACACGCGCGCACTAGGACCAGCGGGCTTGGATGTCCTACCCTTCCATCAAGTCCACCTGCGCCACTACTCGCCATCGTGTCGGCCGGTGTGTTTAGCTCGTCCAAACCAATGTCGCCACTCACCTTAGCATGCTCACACGCACTGCTTGCACAGCTGCTGTTGCCGTTGACACTGCGCCTACACACGCGTGGCCTAGCTGGCCGCCTAACTTTGCTATCTCATTCGCGCTTCACGCCAAGCCACTCTGCCCTGCTCCTGGACATGCTAGCCTCTACACGCGGTGTTGTGCCACCCTCGCCCTGTGTGTCGTGGAGCTGTGGTCATGCATCGGAGTATCGAATCCGTGCGCACATCTGGAGGTCGCATTGATGTCCAGCGTCGTGCCAAGCCATTGCTATAGTAGCCATATGGTGTCGAGGGCCTCTGTTGGATTTTTCCCCACCGTCGAACCCATTTAGCCGAGCACCATCACCCACCAAATTGGCCAGGTACAATCCATCCCTTTCCAATTCACCGTGTGTCCTAACAGATAGAGTAGTTAGCCTCCGGTTGGAGTCAATTCGACGGGCTTACGTCCTTCGGTGAGGTAATAGGGAGAGTTTTCCCCTCGACGGTCCGCCATGTCTGGCAAGATGAGTTCTCAGCCTAGGGCACTACTCCTTGCTCTTTTGTTTTAATCGAGCACGGTTGTTGCCTCTCCTTGACTAATCTGTCTCGCCCGTATAGTGGTTCTGTCGATGGTGTAGCATGTCACCAGGAACGTCTTCTCTATGGTCGGCATGAACCAAAACCACCTCGCGCGCATGGCTAGGCCATTGTCATTCCTCATGACTTTGCCTAGCCCGTCTGTCACATCGCTGGTGAGGTCCTCTTGCTTCTAGAGTAGCTGGTTAGCTCAATTAGGGTCGAGGTTCGCTGGAGCGTGGGGGCGGCCACCGATGATCTGGCTTTGATGCCGCTCCTGTGGCTAGCTTAGTTGGGCGCAATAGCTATGCAATTAGGGCTTCAAGGTGGTTACTTTTAGGCTGCTGATGGTCACCGAGTAGCAGTAGAGGCATTCGGGTAGATGGTTTCACCAGCATCGAGCTACCATGGCCAGACCCCACCGCGCCATGTGGCCATGCCTGCGTGGTGCACTGTTCTATGCATTTGTTACTTCAATCGGTCACTCATGGTACATAGATGCTCATGGGGGTGCTGGTGTGTGCTAGAGAGGTTGGTGCTCGCTGACGTTTGGCTGGCGAGGCCGTGGCCCTGTTAGTCCGGCCAGGGACTTCATAAAACGCAAATTCAAATAGAAATAGGGTGGTAGATGAGAAATCTGTGACTCGGTGTAATAGTGCTCGTGTCAGTTTTGAGAATAGGGTAAAGAACAGGGGCTTTTTTGCTGATGCGCCAGCCGCGCGTGGGCTCCGCGTGTTGTGGGCCGCGTTGTGCGCTGCTGAGTGGGCCGCGCCTATCGCTGCGTCTGCGTGCGGGAGGCATGCCGGGGTGGGCCGAGCCGTCGCTCGAGGGCCACACGGTAGAAATTCTTGTTTCCATTATCCAGTGAATTACAAACGTTTATTCAATTTAAATTCTAGTTGAACTTTAATAAATTGTAGTAAATTGTGTAGTTATCTAAAAATAGTGAGACTAATTTTGTTAGGTTCATAAAAATACCATCTATTTGTTAGTATAGTTAGATTACAGATGATGGGGTCATAAATTCAAACTAGAGAGCGTAATATTATATAGAATAATAATTGTAGGAATTTTTGTGGTAGATTGGTGATTGATATGGTTATAAAATTTTATAGTAGACTCACTAGATTATTAGGTACTTGCTGTAAATTTTGTAGCCCTAGAGTAAGTCGATAAGTAGAGTAGCTATTACCCTTGCTTTATCATATATAGCGTAAATCAGTAGTAGAAGTAAGAATACCTGTAGTTGCTATGATAATGAATAACATACTTCATACTTGTTATGAGTAACAATAGAAAACATAGTGTCGTGGTTGATAGCACTAGCTTAGTAGTTAGATAGATGTACTTTTATTTTAAGGGTTGCCGTTGCTATATTACTAAGTATTGCATCATTATTTCATGCAGTAGATCACGAGTTGGTACAGTTTGTGCCCATCGACGAATAGGAGTACGATGAAGTCATTGAGGAGTACGAGGAGGAGATCCTCGTGCAGGAGAGAGCCCCGAAGCCATTTGGTTCTGACCTTACTAACCCGTCGCCTGCCCAAGGCAAGCCCCGGTGCATAACCCCTATTTTATGATCACTGAATATATATATATATATGATGTGCATTTAAGTTACAGGCATTTTATGGAAACTACATGCATAAATATACCTACCCATGAGTCCTACTAGTATAGGGCGAGTAGTTGTTATGCTTAGGATATCGGTAGCGTGAGTAACCTGCCGTTACTCGCAAATAGATGATAAATATGATCACACATGATAAAATGGTGGAAAGGAAAAATGGTGACCGAGCATCGATATGGTTTGGGTACTGGTGGGTGTAAGGGGTTGTGTCCTGCGGCCAACAGGGCATAGCTCGGTTACACTTTTTCCCTGTCTATGTCGATTAAGGACCAGTCATTGCATAAGTCTCGAGGCAAGTCACAGATCTATTATCCCGAGTGCATACTTGTGTATGGGCACAGGGAACACTCGTTGCTCTCTTGTTGTGGATCCGACTCTTTCTGGACCGACTGAATGGAGGCGGGGTGGTGGAGGTCCTTGCACCATACTAAGTCCGGGACTCAGGAGTGGGGGCTTGGAGTCCAAGTTTGGATGGGGACCTAGACACCCAGGATAGGAGGGTGATGGGTTAGTCCTGCTTGTGCCTGGGGTACAAGCGAGGCTTGTTTTTTGGTCTAGCATCGTAGTAAGAACTGAAAGATGAAAGGTGATGAAATAGAATTGATTGCTCAACTCTTGCTTGAAAGTAGACATGTGCTTATATAGACTGGATAGATAATAACTTAATGCGGCTGATAATAATAACATACATAAGGACTCACTATTAGTATTGCTTTCTGCTAAAAGAAAACTAGCAAACCATAAAGCTTATCATATTCCTTGGAGTCAGAAAATTATTCTCACTAGTCGGATAAGTCTTGTGAGTACATTGTGTACTCAGGGTTTATTTACCCCTATTGCAGGTGGTGCATGATAAGTATCTTTGTGTGAAGGATTCTTCTGGTGGGCTCAAACGGTCCTCGCTCTTATCGCTAGATGTTTATTTTAAATTACGCAATTTACCATTCCACACTCTGACATTTGGTATTGTAATAATGTAATTTTAAGAAACTTTGATGTATGAAATAGACAAGTATTGTAACTCATTCTCATTATTGGATCCTTAGGAAAAATGTGGATCTTTTAGGTTCTCCTGTGGGGTGTGCCCGATGGATACCGCTCACTGTAGCCTATTTTTGGGGTGCTTAGGGCACGTTTGCGACCCTGGCCCGGAGGCCTGGCTACGCCCGTGGGCTGCAAGTTGTCATGTTTGTCGTCGATGGCCCGCAAGGGAGCCTGGCTTCGCAGAGCAACACTCGACCTCTCCGCCTGGCTCTCTGGAAACGACCGAAACCCTCGTTTCTTGCGAGCCACGCTCGTCTGCGACGCACGCGGGTGATTTTGGGCGGCGGTGGGGTGGCTTGCGCAGGCTCTAGCAGGAAGGGGAAATGTCTTCGCATGCATCCCCGCTCTCTGCTCCCGCTCTGGCCGCCGCGCGTGAAGCAAAATGGCGGCGATTTCGTCGGCCTTTATATACGGGTTCCCACTCTCCACTCTCTCCTTCTTCCACTCGGTGCTTGCTCTTCCACCTCCCTCGTGAGAGACCGGTGGTGAGTTGTGGTGCGTGGTGGCAGCGGCGATGACCTCCGGCTGGTTGTGGGTTAGGTCACCGGCGCCGAGTTTCTTCGCCGCTTCCCCGCTCCGGCTACTGCTGGGACTCCGTGGCAGCGGTGTTCCTCTTCTTCTCTGTCCGCATCTGCTTCATCTTTTTCCCGATCTGCATCCTCTACTTCCAGATCTGCCTCCTCTCCGTTGTTTGGACCCCAAGCCAAGGTGAAATTGACCCCTAATCTTCTTTTTTGTGGTGCTTCTCGAACCTATTAGGGTTTCTTGTTCGTTGCTGTTCATGATCTGTTAGGGTTTTATACTTGTTATAACTGCTTCATGCTCCTATTAGGGTTACTTGTACCTTGCTGTTCTTGATCTGTTGGGCTCATGATCTGTTAGGGTTGTTGATCTGTTTCAGATTTGTATTGTACCTTGCTGTTCATAACTGTTTGATGCAGTTGTTAGTGTTACTTGTACCTTGCTATTCTTGATCTGAGTTTTTTGTTCCATCATTGGTTGATGATGTTATCCACATAGTACTGGGAGGCATCACATAAAGATGCAGTCATGCTTTTGTTGGCATGAATTCATTTCACAGTCATGTTGATGCCTAGCAGGGCTCATTAACTGAAATCATGTTACATTTTTACATGCTTGTAGATGGATCTGTCTTTGAGCCGTGACATGCTGTGTAGGAAGGCAGCTGCCTTGACTGTTGTTATGGTTACCTTTGTATCCACTAGGCTGAAAAGGAAAACCCCTGAACCTGAAACCCCACTGCCTGATCCTATAGCACTAGCCCTGATTAGGGATGAAAATGAACAGCATAGACAGAGAACACTGAGAATGATATACAATTCCACTAATTCAGAGTGTATTTCTATGATTAGGATGAAGAGAGTTGCTTTTTTTAAGTTAGTGAGAACTTTTAGAGAGAGGAGTCTTGTCACTGATAGGGAGGGGGTGTCAGTAGAATAGCAGGTTACCATGTTTTTACATGTTGTAGGGCACAACCAAAGATTTAGGGTTGTCCACCAGTCCTTTAGGAGGTCCATCCAAACTGTCCACAAGCACTTCCATCAGGTGTTGTATGCTGTGGATGAGCTTAGGAATGAAATGATAAAGCCAGCTAGCACTACCACTCACCCAAAGATTCTTGGAAGCCATACATGGAATCCATATTTTAAGGTAATTGTATACCCTGGGTTCATTAGTTACATTAGACCTATTACAATGACTGACCCATGCTTTTTAGGATGTCATTGGCTTTATAGATGGCACTCATTTCCTAGCAAGGGTTCCTAGGCGCATGCAACAAGCTTTTAGGGGTAGGAAAAAGGATCCCACCCAAAATGTGATGGTAGTTGTGAATTGTGATCTGAAATTCACTTATGTCCTGGCTGGCTGGGAGGGCTCTGCCCATGATGTAACTGTTTTGGCAGATGCTGTAGCCAGGGAAGATGGCTTGAGTTTGCCAGAAGGTAATTGCACACCAACACTAATTACATATTCCATGGCCTATTAACACACACTCTCACAGTAGATGTCTTGTGTAGGTAAAATGTTCTTGGTAGATGCTGGGTATGCATGCAAAAATGGTTTCCTACCTCCCTACAGGGGGGTTAGGTACCATTTGTCTGAGTATGGCCCAAGGAACAGGCCCACCAATGCAAGGGAGCTCTACAACCTTAGGCACTCATCACTTAGAGTGACTGTGGAGAGGGCTATAGGTGCATTGAAGGGCAGGTTTAGGATCTTGGACAACAAACCCTTCCACAAGTATAGGACACAAGTGAAGCTTGTAGTTGCCTGTGCCATTTTGCATAACTGGATCCTAGGTTTTGGCATTGATGAAGTAGTTCCTGATGAGGAAGGTTTCACTACTTCTGCTGATCCAACCAACCTGCCCCCAGCCCATCTGGACCAAGACTCTGTTGACATGGCTGAAATAAGGGATGCCATTTGCAATGCTATGTGGGAAGGGAGGGGAACAAACACTAGTTGATGTAATATGTTCTTGATTTTAGTTTCTGTACCCTGCTATGGAACTCATGTGTGTCATGCTGATGTAATAATTTGGTGGACAAAGCTGAGACCAATTTTATGCCTCATTCATTCTGTTCTTAAAACATTCTGTTCTTCATGATCTGTTAGTCTGTGGTTAGTTCATACAACTATTAATATTGTTATCGGCCTGTTCTTGACTAATTCTGTTGTTGATTTCATTACATGCCAGTCCTAGGATGGATTCAGGTGCATTTGAGGGTGGGTTTGTTGCTGGTACTTCAGTGATGGAGCAGCTCATCAATGGTGGTTCTGCCCTTGTTGTAGCTAGTGCTGGTGCTAGTGCTGCTGCCCCTGTTGCAGCTGGTGCTGGTGCTGGTGCTGCTCTAGGTGCAGCAAACCCTATTGATGTTGTTGTTCCTATAGCTGGGAATGGGGCTGTGAGGGCAATGAGGTGGACCAACACCACCTCTGGCTTTGTGCTAAGGAGGATGGCTGCCCTTGTTAGTGATGGTAGCAGGCCTGAGAAGGTTTTCAAGGACAAAGATGTGAATTCTGTGGCCAAAGCCCTCAAGCAGTTCTGTGGGGAGGTTGTTAGCCCAACTCAAGTGTACAACCACTTGAGGAAGTGGAGGCAGAAATGGGCTAGGGTGAGCAAGTTGAAGGACCTTAGTGCTGCTCTTTGGGATGACCAGGCTCATGCTATCATGCTTGAGCAAGAGCACTACCTTGGCCACTGCAAGGTAGCAGTTTGATCTCGTCTTTGCCTTGACTACCTACATTTGCCTTTCTTAAACTACATTTGCCCAACTCTGCAGGACCATCCTAAAGATGCAGAGTTTCTTAACTATCCTATTAGGTTCTACACTGAGATGGAGGCTATCTTTGCTAATGCCATGGCCACAGGCAAGTTTGCACTTGGGTCTGGTGAAGCCTTAGGGCAGAACCAGGCTGACAGTGTTGGTGCCAAGGCTGATAGTCCTCCTTTGACCCACACCACAGTTCCTAGTGAATAGGGAGGGGATAGCAAGGCCACTAAACTGCTTCCTACCTCCTCAGCTGCTGGCCCAAAGAGGAAGAGAGGGAACTTCTCTGAGGAGGAGATGCTCATGTTGACTAACATGTCAGATGCTGTGAACAATGTGGCCAATGCTCTTAGGGAGACTGGACCTACCCATGTTGATGCCAATCTGTACCTTGCTATGATGGAGATGCCTGGCTTCAGTGAGGAGGCACTTATTGTTGCCTACACCTTCCTCCTGGACAACAAGGCCTAAGGCAGGGGCTTTGTGAACATGAGTGATGCCCACAGGGCCCTTTGGCTTAGGACCTTCCTGGCCAAAAACTACTATGTGTAGTTCCACTACACATGAAGGGCTAGAAGGCCATGAGGGGGTTGACTGTAGAGATGTATAGTTCCTCCACCCCCCTCACCCACTCTCTCTTCTTTTGACAACAGGACCTTTTGTGCAGTCTGCTTGTTCTTTTGACACTTGACCTTGATGGTGTAGTTTGCCTAGGAGGGTGGCTAACAATAGGCAAGGATTTGGGAACATTTGAGCCCTTGGCTGTTGGGCTAAACTTGGTATTGTAAGAAACTTATTTGTAGCCTCTGTTGGCTACTTTTTATTTGATAACTAGTTGCCTTTTTTATTGTTTATGCCTCTAGTGGTAACTATGGGATTTAAAGGCCTATGATGCATAAAACAAACTTGAGGTGGCTACCTTATTCTTGTTTTGATGGTTTACAGTGTTGTGCTTTCTTCTTTATTTGCTCAGTTGTACTCCACAGCAACAACATCCTCTTGTGATGGCTGATGGCAGTGAGTGCAACTATTGTTTATTTGCCTCTTTATTTGGTTCTTACAATTCTTGGTAGCCACCAATGACTAAACAAGGAAAATAACAGCTGAGGCTAATTTTTTTATCAAGTTGCCGATGATGTTCACCATCACTCAAACTGAATGGTCGACTGAGGCATGTCATTCAGACCACTTACATGTTCTACATTTGGTTGGTTTCAGAGAATGCCTTCTTTCTATGTGGTCTTTGAAGGGAAGAAACCTAGGATTTATTTTACATGGTATGAGTGTGCTAAGCAAGTGCGTAGGGAAGAAGGGGCTATCTATCAGAAGTACAACAACTATGATGATGCTCTTAGAGATTTTAATGCAAGGGTACCTCAAGAACCCTTGCTGTTACCAATTCATGCCACTCATGGGGATGCATCAGCATCCCATGAACTGGTGACAGGTCAAGGTTCTGAAATCTATCCTCATTCACCTAAGCTGCAAGGCTATTGCAAAAATGCTATCATCTTGATCTTGTTTATGGTTGTAGTTGGTCTGTCACTCAAGCTGTTCATGTGCCACAGCTGTTGTTTTAATTAGGCCGATGATGACACAATAGGATGACTGCATTAGCTAGCTACATGTCACTTTGATTCATGTACTCTCTTTTCTGTTAACTTGTTGCCCTTCTCGGCTTGCTAAACTACTTAATTCTACTACTGTTCTTAATTTGCTTCTTTGATTATGCAATGTAGCCAGCAATATATGTGTTGATTAAATGGAATTAGTCTGAGGCCTATGTCTTTTGTATATTTTCATTCAAAGTGTTTGCTTCTCTATTGATCATGCTGTTCTTCCTTCTCTTTGGGCCAGGCCGAGCACAGCAACTGGCAAACACAATCTGTGCTTGGCAGTTGGTAACGGTTGGCGTTTGAGCCTGGCTGAGTATTGGGTCACAAACACCAGCTCATCTGGGCCGGGCTGAATCGGTCCAGGTGCGTAAACAAGCTGTGTTGCAGCAGTTGGGGCAGACCTGCCCTGGCCTAGTCCGTTTGGGCTGGCTAGGCCATGCTGGGCCAGGTGCGCAAACACGCCCTTAGTGTCTGGTGGGAGACAAGCACCTCTGTAAGCGTGCTATTCTGGGTGGTTCTACCACAGGTACTCCCAAGGGACATGTCAAAAGCATCTTCGCAGAGGAGGCTACCCTGGTGGGCAACCTCAATGATGGAACTAAGGGAGAGATAGGGGCACCACCTCACATGGGGGTCGAGCAGCTGAAAGCCCAAAAGTAAGAGATCGAGGAAGCCAGAATCCAGCTTGTGCAGGAATGCGCGAAGCTTGATCGGGAGATCGAGCGCCATGGAGACGGTGGGCACGCACATGCCATGGCCCATGATGTGAACCGAAGGATCATCGCCGACGATGAAGCCCTTCCTCGCTTCGCCCGGGCAAGCCAGAACATCGCCACCGCGATGGCCTTCCTCCATGGCCTTCTAGAGGCCGCGATGCCCGAGGATCATCAGGACCACCATGAGATTCGCATGCTACTTGAGCGTGCGACGGCGCAGTAGGCTGAGAGCTCGCTGTCTCGACGACGCGAGCTCGACACCAGCCAGCGCACAACCTTGGCGTGTCCCGCCAGGGACGCGTTAGTCCACCAGGCACCACAAGGCGGCAGGAAGCGCGCTGCAGTCCCAATACATCAGCGTCTTAGCCGCAACCACGATGCATGCATCACTCTCGACGCCCGTAGATGCACCAACAGTGACCCGAGAGAAGGTGCCCACCATGGCTATCATCCTCATCATGGTGGGTGCTATGACAGCGACGAGGACCGGAGCCCAAGCCCAGCCTGCCAGGCCCTTAGGCCTTCGGTCGACACATCCTCAATACTGCTTTCCCACTAAGGTACCGACCACCTACCAATATCCCTAAGTACTCTAGGGAGACAAACCTTGGACTTTGGCTCGAAGACTATTGACTTGCCTACTAAGCCGGTGGTGCAGATAATGATGACTTCATTATCCGCAACCTTCCACTGTTCTTAGCCAATTCAGCATGAGCGTGGTTGGAACACCTACCATCCAACACGATCCAGAGTTGGGTGGATCTAAAGGAGATCTTTGTGGGGAACTTCCAGGGCACATACAGGTGCCCTGGGAACCCATGGGACCTCAAGAACTACAGTCCAAAGGCCAGTAAGACCCTTCGAGGGTATATCCAGCGCTTCTCCCGATAGTGCAATGAGCTCCCTAACGTCGTTGACGCTGATGTTATAGGAGCCTTCCTATCCGAGACTACCTATGAGTCTTTGGTGCATAAGCTGGGACGCAAGTGCTCACGAACCACCAAGGAACTCCTAGACATCACCACCAGCCACGCCTTAGGAGAAGAGGCGGTTGGAGCAATCTTCGATCGTCTTGAGGGCAAGGCAAGGCGGGATGAGGGCGCTAGCGAAGGCACCTCCAATCGTTTCGCCAAAAGGAAGAACAAGAAGCAATGGCGTGAGGACTCACTCATAGCCACTACTGACCGCAAGGGTGGTCGGAAGCCCATGGAGGACACTCTGCACCACTTCAAAAAATTACTCGAGAGGCCAAGCCCGAACCACGCCTTCTCGGTTAAACATCTACTCAAGGATTGCAGCCTCATGCGGCGGCTCCTGTCTAGAGGCTCCAACAAAGGGGAGCAAAGAAAGGACCCTGCCCCCACCATGAATGACGCCGAGGAGAGGGATGACAGCTTTCTGATGTCGGATGGCTGCCTTATGATCTTTGGAGGATCAGCGGCCTACGACTCCAAACATCGTCAAAAGGTCATGCACTGTGAGGTCTACATGGCTAAACCGGCCACACCACCCTTCCTCTGGTGGTTAGAGTCCGCCATAACCTTTGATCAGACTAACCATTCGGATAGTGTCCTACACCTGGGATGATATCCGCACATAGTCGACCTGATCGTCGGCCCGAAGCGGCTCACCAAAGTACTAATGGATGGACGCAGCGGCCTCAACATCATGTACGCCAAGACATTCGATGAGATGGGCATCGACTGGACACGCCTCTGCCCAACCTGAGCACCTTTCCATGGCATCGTGCCCGAGAAGTAGGCCATGCCACTCAGGCAGATCGATCTACCCATTACCTTCGGGGATCAGTTCACTTACAGGACTAAAACCCTCACCTTCGAGGTGGTTGGGTTCCCTGGAACCTTCCACGCCATCCTAGGACGTCCATACTACATGAAGTTCATGGCCATCCCCAACTACACATATCTCAAGCTAAAGATGTCAAGCCCCCATGGGATCATCACTGTCGGCACCTCCTTCCAGCATGCCTATGAGTGCGAGGTCGAGTGCTGCGGTCATGCCACAGCAATCGTCGCCTCTGGGGAGCTCGCCACCCTCAAGGAGGAGGTCACCGAAGAAGCGCTCGATGCCAAGAAGTCAGCCGGGTCGTTTGAGTCGATAGAGGACTCTAAAGAAGTCCTCGTAGACCCCTAGAGCACCGAGGGCAAAATGGTACGCATTGGTACCACGTTTTCCTCCAAATAGGAAAGCGCGTTCGTCGACTTTCTTCGCGACAACAAAGACATCTTTGCGTGGAAACCCTCATATATGCTAGGCATTGCGAGGGAGGTTGCTGAGCATACCTTGAAGATCCACCTAGGCTCCAAGCCGGTGAAGCAACACCTACGTCGCTTCGATGAGGAGAAACGTAGGGCCATCGGTGAAGAGAAAGCAAAACTATTGGCTACCGAATTCATCAAGGAAGTATACCACCCAGAGTGGTTAGCCAATCCCGTTCTTGTATGAAAGAAGAGTGGAAAATGGAGGATGTGTGTAGACTATATGGGTCTCAACAAGGTGTGCCCAAAGGATCTGTTTCCTTTGCCGCGCATAGACCAAATAGTCGACTCTACAACGAGGTGCGAAACCCTCTGCTTCCTTGATGTGTACTCCGGGTACCATCAAATCATGATGAAAGAGTTTGACCAGCTCATGACATCTTTCATCACCCCCTTTAGATCATTCTGCTACATTTCAATGCCGTTCAGTCTGAAGAACGCTGGGGCTACATACCAGCATTGTATGCTTAAATGCTTCAAGGACCTCATCGGGCGGACCATTGAGGCCTACGTTGATGACATCGTAGCTAAGTCCAAATGGGCTGACCACCTCATTGCCAATCTTGAGCAGGCCTTTGCAAAACTCTAAGCAAATGGCATCAAACTCAATCCTGAGAAATGTGTTTTTAGGGCCCTAAGGGGTATGCTGCTCGGCTTCATCATCTCCGAGCATGGCATTGAAGCCAACCCGGAGAAAATCTTAGTCATCACAAGGATGGGCCTGATTTAGAACATAAAGGGGGTTTAGTGAGTCATAGGGTGCCTCGCCGCACTCAGCTAATTCATCTCATGCCTCGACGAATGAGGTCTCCCCCTTTATCGCCTCCTAAAGAAAGCCAATCGCTTCGAGTGGACATCCGAGGCCCAGGAGGCACTTGACACGGTCAAACTACTTCTGACAAGGGCCCTGATCTTGGTTCCTCCAACCGATGGAGAATCCCTCTTGCTATACATAGCGGCCACCATGCAAGTGGTCAGTGCCGCCCTAGTAGTGGAGTGGGAGGAAGAGGGGCACGCCCTCAAGGTGCAGCGCCCTATGTACTTCATCAGCAAGGTACTGTCTGACTCTAAAACCTGCTACTCCGAAATCCAGAACCTCCTATACGCCATCCTCATCACCAAGAGGAAGCTATGCCACTACTTTGAGTCACACCCAGTGATGGTCATGATGTCGTTCCCCCTTGGCGAGGTCGTCCAAAGCCAGGATGCCATGGGAAGAACCACAAAATGGGCACTCGAGTCGATGGATCAGGGCATTACGTATGCCTTCTGAATGGTGATCAAGTCCCAGGTGTTGGCTAACTTCATCGCAGAATGGACCGAGGTCCAAACACCACCAGTGGTCATCGGTCAAGAGTACTGGAACATGTACTTCGATAGATCGCTGATGAAGAAGGGTGCTAGCGTAGGACTAGTCTTCATATCACCCCTTAGGGTACGCATGAGGTACATGCTTTGTCTCCATTTCCCCTCATCCAATAATGTGGCTGAGTTATAAGAACCAGGATTTCTCCTGGCAGCGAGTTATAAGAGACTGAAAAAAGATGGTGGTCAGAAAACAAAAATAGATGAAGGAAAATGAGATCGAGAGGCAGGACCAAGTGAATACCCAGCCGATGGGAATGATTACATCTCAAAGGACGCCACTGGCCTAGTTTAGAGCTTCCAGCATGGCCGTGATCCCCTTGCTGAGCTTCTCCCGCTCCATGCCCTCGGCGGCATCGTTGAGGGTGAAGAGTTTCGACGACGAGTCCCACGGACTCACCCACTGGAATGGGGGCTCATCCCATGTGGGCGGGTGGTGGCCCTCTGATGGCGGGACCAAGGACAACTCCCTACCGATCTCCTCAATAATGGCAATGACATCACTTCCGTTCCCGGTTGAGCGGCGACCTCCAAGGGCGCCTCCTCAGCCTCACCGACAGCTTGAGCCACCGAGGGCACGGGCACCACTGCAAGCGGTGCCAGACCGACCAATGAGGCTGTGACGCCGGCTCTGCTCTCACTTGAAATGGGAGCAACATCAGGCGGCGGCGCCTGCCTTGCCTAAAGGGCGACGGTCTTTTTGGGCACCAATGCTAGGGTAGTGCCCCGTGAAAGGTCCTAATGGCTAGAGGGGGTGAATAGCCTATTAAAAATTTCTACAACAACACTTAACAAACTAGTTAGACAATTATGAGGCAAAGCAAGTGTTGCGCTAGCCTACTAAAAATGCAAGCCACCTACCACAATTCTAGTTTATATAGTTTCTATCCACACAATAGCTATGACACTACACTAAGTTACTGTGTTCTCAAAAGCTAACTAAAGAGCCACACTAACCAAACTAACATGCTCTCATAACTAGCTACACTAAAGAGCTTAACAACTAGTTTGCGGTAATATAAAGAGAGTGAGCAATTTGTTTATACTGCCATGTCAAGGAAGGAGCCAAACAATCACAAGAACAAATACCAATAAAGACCAATCACCTTAGAATCAAATGATGAACACAATGATTTTTTTACCGAGGTTCACTTGCTTGCCAGCAAGCTACTCCTCGTTGTGGCAATTCACTCACTTGGAGGTTCATGAGCTAATTGGCATCACACACCAAACCCTCAATAGGGTGCCACACAACCAACACAAGATGAGGATCACACAAGCCACGAGCAATCCACTAGAGTACCTTTTGGCTCTCCACCGGGGAAAGGTCAAGAACCCCTCACAATCACCATGATCAGAGCCAGAGACAATCACCACCCTCCACTTGATGATCCTCGCTGCTCCAAGTCATCTAGGTGGCGGCAACCACCAAGAGTAACAAGCGAATCCCACAGCGAAACAAAAACACCAAGTGCCTCTAGATGTAAACACTCAAGCAATGCACTTCGATTCTCTCCCAATCTCACAAAGATGATGAATCAATGATGGAGATGAGTGGGAGGGCTTTGGCTAAGCTCACAAGGTTGTTATGTCAATGTAAATGGCCAAGAGAGGGAGCTTGAGCCAGCCATGGGGCTTAAATAGAAGCCCCCACAAAATAGAGCCATTGTACCCCTTCACTAGGCACAACACGGGGTGACCAGATGCTCCGGTCATATTGACCAGACGCTGGACCTCAGCGTCTGGTCATGCAATGCGTGCCACGTGTCTCCTCTCTTCAAATGTTGATCGTCCAATCTCAACGGTCAAGTGATGACCGAATGCAGTAGCTCAAAGTGACCGGACGCTGAACCCTAGCGTCCGGTCGTTTCCAGTAAGCATCCAGAGATGACTTTTCACGACCGAACGTGTCCGGTCATGCTCAACCGGACTCACCTAGCGTCCGGTCACTTGGCATTTCCCCTGTGCTTGACCATGTTGGTGTGACCAGACGTAGCCAGCCAGCGTATAGTCATTTCAGCGCCAGCGTCCGGTCGACGACCGATGCTGCGCTTCTTCTGTTGCTACTGACCGGATGCGCTGGTCCTTTAGAGACCAGCGTCCGGTCACTTACAGTGACCTCCATCTTTTCTATCTACGGGTGGACACTCCACCGGTGAAGTTCCTAACCCTTACTCAAATGTGCCAACCACCAAGTGTATCACCTTGTGCCCATGTGTTAGCATATTTTCACAAACATTTTCAAGGGTGTTAGCACTCCGCTAGATCCTAAATGCATATGCAATGAGTTAGAGCATCTAGTGGCACTTTGATAACCGCATTTCGATATGAGTTTCACCCCTCTTAATAGTACGATTATCAAACCTAAATGTGATCACACTCTCTAAGTGTCTTGATCACCAAAATAAAATAGCTCCTACCATTTATACCTTTGCCTTGAGCCTTTTGTTTTTCTCTTTCTTCTTTTCAAGTTCAAGCACTTGATCATCACCATGGCATCACCATCATCATGTCATGATCTTCATTTGCTTCACCACTTGGAATGTGCTACCTATCTCATGATCACTTGATAAACTAGGTTAGCACTTAGGGGTTCATCAATTCACCAAAACCAAACTAGAGCTTTCACCCCATCTGACTCATCTCCTGACGCTGCAGAAGAAATAAAAGGCATGAGTCACTATGAAAAATAGAGAAAAATAGAGGAATTTGCAACTTACATCGGCGCTATTGGGCGGTGGAGATGTTTAGGGGATGAACCCCCAGTTCCTGGCTCCACCTCATTAGGGTAGGACTGTTTTGAGCCCGTCCCCTGCTCCTGGGCTGAGGGGCTCACCTCCCTCGTATATGGGGGCACGATGGCAGAGCCACCCCCCTCTCTCGACACTGTAGGCACGGCGGTGGATCCACCGGCTCCCATTAGCATCGTGGGCGTGGCAGCAGATCCGCCCACTCCCACCAGCACCATGGGCGTGGCAGCGGATCCACCCACTCCTGCCGGCACCGAAGGCATGGTGGTAGATCCACCCGCTCCCGCCGGCACCTTAGGGGCGGCGACGGATCTGCCTGCCCCTACCAGCTCTTAGGGCATGGCGACGGGTCCACCTGCTCCCACTGGCACCTTGGGCACGATGGCAGATCCACCCACCCCTGATGGTGCTAAGGACAAGCTGATGGTCTGGTCCGCCTCCTCCTCCGACCACACGGCCTCATCTTCCCTTGTGTAGAACGAGAAGGGTCCTTGCATTGACAAGTGGGTCCCTGTCAGCGCGTCCTCGCTTCCTAGGATGCCCCACTCAATGTCGGCAACTACCTTGTCATATTCCTTGTCGTCGTCATCGTCACTATCTATCGCCTCTCCTCGCTCCCATGCCCATAGTTTCTCCTGCTTCTTCTTCCTCTTGACCTCCTTCGTCTTCTTCTCCCACTCGGCCGTGGTGCGATTTGCCGTCGCCATGAGTGGGTCCTTCGGTAGCAGAGCCAAGCTATCCATAAAGAGGAGTCTCTTCGGCTGGTCCCGCTATTCCAATGTTAGCATCAAGGGGTTAGAAGTTCAATTAAAAAAGAGGCGTGGGGAAAGAGAACTTACGAAGTCAATGTACCCTAGTTCTGGCCGCATTGGGGGATGCCCCGGCACTGGATGAACAAAATCAAGAATGATGCTAGCGCCGTCCTTCAAGGGCTCCATTGCCTCCTTGATGTGCTGCACCACTTTAGAGGGGGGAAGCACTCCCTCGGCGAGCGCCGTCCCCTCGAGCGATGCTCCGGGCGCCATCAGATATAGGGGAAGCGCGCAACTCATCAGCGGCTCCACTGTCCATGTGTGAAAGGTGCTGATGATCCCCGACCCCTTCACGCCCCTCTCCTTCAGAATTTGGATGGCGACGAGATGGTCCTGGATTCTCTTCTTGTCTTTATCTAGGACACCTCACTTCCATGGCTCTAGGACCTCTTCGACAATGCACCTAGAGAACGCTGGTAAGGGGTAGCTGCGTCATCCTTGACGTAAAACCAAAGCGAATGCCACCCCTTGTTGGAGGTCGATAGACGCATCGACGGGTATTTGTTTACCCGGTTATTGCGAAGATGAATGCTAGCACATCCCACCAGCACGCTCAGCTCTTGTCTCTTCTCCCGCTTCTTCAAGAGGGTGACGGAAAAGAAATACCGCCATAAGTCAAAGTGGGGACTAATTGTAACACCTCGGGTGTTTAAATACTAAAACCTGACATGTCATCATATGCATAGCACATCATTCATGTGTTAGTGAAAATTTTGATATGCATACACTAAAACAAGTTTACCTTTATGTTATATGTGTTGACTTGCATGGCTTGAATTGAGTTAAAATCCTTTGTATTGAATTGAATTTCCGAAAACCCTGATTTTCTGTATTTAAATCCTACCCTAAAAACCCATTTCAAAATCTAAGCATATTTTGAGGTTGAGCCTAAAAGCAAAAGTGTAGAGCTTGTCAAGTTATACAAAGTTTGTTTTTGGAGTTTTTAAAGTTGTTATGAAAAAATTGAAGTAATTTGAAAAGGCGAGATTCTTTAAATGTCCCCTATTTGAATTCAAAATTTCATTTCAAAATGTAGACTAAATTAGGGGCTAGTTATAAAAGTAAAGTTGTAGAACTTTGAATTTTGAACAACTTTTATTTTTGGAAATTTTTGAGTTGTTACATAAATTTGGGAGTAATTTATGTTTTAAACCGAGTGGCAATTTCGTAATTTAGTGGAACAGTACCGTCGGGCAGCTGTCACCGTCGGCGAGCTTCTTTCTGCTTCCAGGCGTGCGCATGGCCATCTTTGGTGTCAAGCTGGCGAGGAGAAGGCCGTGTCGTGGCTTCCTCTTGCTTCCTGGCCAGCCTTTATAGCCAGAGCATAGTCGCCGTTCTTCTTTTCTCTTCCTCCGCTTTTCCCGACGCCGCCGCCATAGCTCCGTCGAGCTTGCATCGCCTCCTCAGCGCAAACCAGCCTCGGCAAAGCATTGTCTAAGCTCCACTTGCTCCTTGCACAACCAGTAGACCAACCCTTGAAGCTTGATTCCATCGGGAACCCGTGGTGCGCGTCTTTCTTCCCCGCGGCCGGCAACCTCACCGTGGTGTGCGCGTCGTCGTGGCTCGAGCTCCACGGTGTGTCTTTGTCCTTGCTCAGCATGGCTCCAACTTTGCCTTGATCCCGTGTTGCTCTATGACCAGTTGTTTGATCCTTTTGACCACCGCAGTCACCAGAACACCATCACCGATGTGGTTCGCGCCGCCGTGATCACTGTGACCGTCGACCCGCCTCTCTGTTGTTCCTCCGGCTCATCCATCGCCTTCAACATGGTCAGGGTGAGCTTCTGGTTCTTCCCGAGTTGTTTGTTTCACCACTACCGGTCTCCTATCGCCGGCGTAGTGCAGCCGTGTAGTCGTGGCCGCCATGGCCGGCGTAGTGCTCGGTCTAGTCCGTAGATGGTCTAGTTAGTGTCACAAATCGATGTGCCGTGATGTAGTGATCATATTCGTACCTTGGCCGTCGCTGGTGATCTCGCCATCGGCAAGATTTCACTGGTCAAAGCCGCTGTCGCCGTGGTCAGCGTGGGAGGTAGGGGATGACATGTGGGGTCAGGTTGTCAGTGACTCAGTGATTTGAAAATGAATTTTTCCTTTTTCAGAAATGAATGAATAGTGTATGCTTTTGATATTTTTGTGTAGAATTATTTAGAGCTCCAAAAATTATGAAATTTTTTGTGTGACCTCTCTGTGATGTATATTATTTAGGAAAAATATGAAATGTTGTTTTTCAGTACTTTTTGAATGTGATAAAAATTGCTCAATTAATTAATAAATGGGTTTCCATGATTTTTCTAGGCTTATTTAATTATCCAGAAATTATGAAAATTGTTTTGCCACTTAATTATCATCTGATGAACATTTAAAAAAATTTGAGCTCAATTGGAATAAGTTGATTTATTTCATAATTTTGAATTAAATAATTAATTCATAAAAGTAAATAGTAACCTTTAATGATTTAGGTTTTGTTTGATTTTTTGGATTAAGTGATGACCTTGGGTCATTAGTTGGTAATGATCCTTGGCAATGGAAGTAAGTGTTATGTAAAAGGTTTAGTTAGTTTAGCTTGTAACTGTACCGCGAAGGAAAGTTAAATTCAAGTTGTTAATTAGCATCCATCATTGAGCATCATATTTTTATATTTCGCATCATGTTAAACATGGCATTATTACTACGTGTAGTGAATGAAGGTGAACACGTGGTAGTTTATCAAGTTGCAGAGGTGGTTAATCCATCTGTTGAGGTCGGATCTGATAATTATGGAACGCCGTAGGAACCTGACTTTTCCGTGAATCAAGGCAAGCCCCGGATGCATTTAAACCTACCTTGTGTTTTACAAGTTTTTATCGCTTTTGCTTCTATATACTGCATTAAGTGATTAGGAGTCCGATGGAAACCTAATTGGTGCATTACCAACCTTGTTTTTCTATATCTACCTTGTTACCAGTTTTACTTTGTAAATGCCTAGTTATGCTTAGCCATGCTTAGACAGATAAAAGTCAGGTGATTACCTATCACCCGCGAGTTTTAAATGAATCTTTGGTTACGTTTGGTTACTTATGTCATCATGTGATATGAGCTTGTGGAATAATAAATCTAGACCGGATGGACTCAGTGTGTGAGAGCCACAAGACATAGAGGTCTTGTGAGCGGGTTCCTTCCGCCTATGTCGATTAAGAATCGTCCGTTGTTGAACTGTGTGAGATGAGACTTTATAGTACTAACCACATACTCTGGTAAGCCTTAACTTGGCGATTCTATTACGAGAATGGCTACTCGCACACTGGGAGTGGAGAGATGGCGAGAATAGCTTGTACCCACGTGGCAATGGGCAGGATTGGTGGAGTACTGTATTCTCGGGTGGCGTGGAGCCGTTCTTGTTTTAGGAGACCTGAGGGTAGGTTGGTATATGTAGGTCGAGGACCTACATATGCCGTGTGGTCTGGAATTTCTAGCTGGGTTTTAATCAGTTTGAATCGTCATTGCTCCTCGGTTATGGAGACTCAACTCTCTGTTCATCA
Organism: Miscanthus floridulus; assembly: GCF_019320115.1. Lineage (NCBI taxonomy): Eukaryota > Viridiplantae > Streptophyta > Magnoliopsida > Poales > Poaceae > Miscanthus > Miscanthus floridulus. The sequence continues at coordinate 88,702,428 of NC_089582.1, read as the reverse complement.
TCATAGTTAATAACTAGAACTTGAGTAAGGATTGAGAAAGTGTTGGATATGAAGCTTCATGATCTCCTTACGGATCATGTCAGCTTTGTATATGATCTTTTTGAAGATAAAAATGTTGATATAAAGAATCTTGTTAGAGAGCTTTTACGCAAAAGGACTTTGATCATTGCTAAAGCCATACCTTGAATCCCTGAGCCTGCATTCCTGAGTCTTCTCAGTTTTTATTTTGGTTAAGTCTTGTTGACTACTTTTGTACTCAGGGTTCGTTGACCCTTGTTGCAGGTGAGCCTCATGAGCAGGTCTGTTGTGGACCGTGCTGCATGACTATTGTTTAGGCCGATGACAATAAGTGAATGTGTGATCCTTGGGCAGGATACTTTTGTTGTGTGTTGTATTATATTACTAATGCCACTCCACTACTACTATGGTTTGTAATATGTATCGAACTTAGTTTGTAAGGTTTAAAAACAACTGGTTTGTAAACTAAGTTACTGTAAGACTTCCGCTAATTTACTCTGATGTAGATATTTGAATAAATGTTGTAATACTACAATGACTCTGTAATGGGATCCTGCTCAGAAATCGTGAATGATTTGGGGTTCCTCGAGGACACCCGACAGTCTTCTTAAGTTACCAGGAACATATGCATAGTCGTCAGAGGTTGTTGGACAATGTCAGGTGCTTGTGGGTCCTATAATTTAGGAGGTTCTACCACAGAATGGTATCAGAGCGCTATCGTTACAAAGTCTTTGTTGTATTGTTTTACAAAATTTCAAAATGATTTGGGACAAATAAATATAACTTGTTAATTTGGTCTAAATTGCTTCTGGCTTATCTTATTTCATTCTCATCATTCCTTAATTGATTAAAAAGGCTTTGTGTGGTGGAGTAGTAATCTTATTATGCCATATATAATAACAACTGTTATTTTTGTACCTTGTAAGCGTTGATGTTTTTGTTCGTAAGAATGATTCATGCATCATGATTAATCCATTTGTTACTTACTTTCCCTCTAAGTTTGGGTTGGGTAGTGAGTCTGGGTTGAGTTGTGTAATCCATCCTAGTTGTTCTTTAGATTTGGATCGGATTGTCTTACTTAGATTAATATTGCTTCCTACAGTATGGCTTGTACCAAGATAACACCCCATAAGTCCATTGGACCCAAAGGAGTTCCTCATCACTAGCTTGCCCCTAGGAATGATGGTGCTAGCAGTAGCAACTCTAGGCCTGATCCCTAGGTAGAGATACAGAGGCTTACAGCAGAGTTAGCACAGGCTAGTAGAGATAGGGCTGTGGATGCTATCCATGTGGGCGAGTTACGGAATAAATTGAGGTGTCTCACCACTGCTCACAAGAACTGCGAACGTATGTTAGTTCATATGGTGGAAGGAAGGAATGAGGCTTGGCATAGGGAAGATGTAGCTAGAGCTAGAACTCATGAGCTAGAATTCTATGTAGAAGATTTAGAAGAACATAATACTACTTTGCATGAAGAAGTCCATAGGCTGAGCAACCTCCTGGATCCAAATCATGAACCTCAAGTAGATGGAATGGACCCTGGTGTCATCATTGCTGATAATGATGAACTTGAAGAGGAAGAAGAAGAAGATCTAGAAGAATTAGTGATGGTAGATGAAAGTGATAATGAAGGTGGAAATGTTTCTGGAATGGATATCGATCGTGAAGTTTGATGTGGTCGAGGAGAAGAGTAGAATTGTAAATAGTGAGATCTAGCTAAGTTTAGTAGTCTTGTGTAGGTGTGAACTTGTGTTTAAATAAGTAAAACCAGTGCAATGCATTGTAGTAAGCTCTTTTATCTTTTAATAAAGGCTTGTGAGTTAAGTTTGGTTTGTTATGAACAGATGCGTCGTACGCGGGGTTCGCATATTCCTGGTACTTCACAAGATGAAGATGGTATTCCTGATCCGCCACCAGTTCCTCCAAATCTGGCTGATGCTATCACCGCCCTTGTCAATGTGAATATTGAAAATGCTCGATTGCTTCGAGAGATAGCTTAGAGTAATCAGAATATGGTGTAGGGAAACCGTGGCCGCAATCATAACAGGCATGAAGCTACATATGTTGATTTCACAGATACAAGACCACCGGTGTTTACCAAGGCCGATGAACCATTTGAAGCTAATGATTGGCTTCGGACTATGGAGCAAAAATTTGATCTTATTCCATGCACGGAGATGTAGAAACCTATGTTTGCCGCCCAGCAACTTAGAGGTGCAGCAGGTGCTTGGTGGGCAAACCTAGTAGCCATGCAACCAGCTGGCATTCCAAAAACTTGGGCTGAGTTCCGTACTACCTTTAGAGCCCATTATATTCCAAAAGGAGTGATGGCCATGAAGTTGGATGAGTTCCTTGCTTTGAAGCAAGGGGACCAAATGGTTATGCAGTATGTGGGTAGATTTAATCACCTGTCACAGTATGCATCTGAACATGTCAACACAGATGCTAAGAAAAAGAAATGGTTTATGCGAGGTCTAAATACCAAGCTACAAACAATGATGACTACCTGTACCAATGTTACTTATCATGAGGCAGTAAATATTGCAATTGCTTCTGAGGAAAAGTATTGGCAACATAAGGAGATCAAGAAGAAAAAGAGTGGGCAGTCTAGATCCTTTGGTGGAAATCAAAAGAGGCAAAAGATAATCTATCATCCAGTCAACCATTATCGTCCTCCTTATCGTTCGTTGTAGTTCCAAGCCGGGCAACAATCAAATGTCCATCCTGCTATAACTTATCAGAATCCACAATTGACCAATGCTTCTAGGGTCCCTACTCCAACACCCTAGAGTCATAGTTATCCATGTTACAATTGTGGAAGGTCCAATCATTTCTCTAGGGAATGTCTATATCCCAAACAGTATAATTCAAATTATCAGAAGGCCCCTGCCAATCAACATCAGGGTCAAGCACAGAACAAGAACAACAATCAGAATGCACAGAAGGGCAAAGATGAAAGGAAGACAGGACGGGTGTTTTATATTCAAGCTGGAGAAATTCCGGAAGGGGGGCCAGTGATGATGGGTATGTTTCCTATCGCCGATCACCCTGCTGTTATGCTTTTTGATTCTGGTGCATCTCATTCATTCATCAATAGAACCTTTGTCGTAAAGCATGAAATTCCAATTGGGGAAACAAAGGAAAATTTCTTTATATAGTCGCCTAGGGGACGTCTATGTACTAAGGAAATGGTATACCAGGTACCCATAAACCTGGATGGGCATATTTTTCCCACTACCATGATTATTCTCAAGGATCAAGATATAGATGTGATCTTGGGAATAAATTGGATGTATCAGCATAAGGCTATTATAGATGCTTTGAATAGGACATTAAGGGTGAGTTTGCCTGATAGTAATTCTCAGCTTCTTATCCAACTTCCAACCTTAAGGAGATCAGTGGAAAGAGTTTGTGCAACTTTTGTCAAGGAGATTAGGGATATCCCGGTAGTTTGTGAATTCCCTGATGTTTTTCCTGAGGATTTACCTGATCTACCACCTGATAGGGATGTTCAGTTTAACATAGAGTTAAAACCTGGAACGGCTCTGATCTCTCGGAGAGCTTATAGGATGCCTCCCAAGGAATTAGCCAAGTTGAAGACTCAGTTGCAAGAGTTGGTTGATAAAGGGTTTATCCAACCTAGTTCATCACCTTGGGGATGTCCTGCAATTTTTGTGAAAAAGAAAGATGAGACCCTAAGGTTAGGTGTTGACTATCGTCCATTGAATGAAGTGACCATTAAGAATAAGTATCCCTTACCTCGGATAGACTTGCTTTTTGATCAACTGGCCGAAGCCAAAGTTTTCTCCAAGATTGATTTGAGGTCTGGCTACCACCAAATCAAGATTAAGCCCAAAGATATTCCCAAAATGGCATTTACCACAAGATATGGATTATATGAATACTTGATAATGCCTTTTGGTTTGACAAATGCTCCAGCTCATTTCATGTATCTGATGAATTCAGTATTCATGCCCGAGCTAGACAACTTTGTAGTGGTGTTTATTGACGACATCCTAGTTTATTCCAAGAACAAGAAGGAACATGCGGAACATCTCAAAATTGTCCTGACCTATTTGAGAGAACATCAACTATATGCCAAGTTCAGTAAGTGTGACTTTTGGCTTAAGGAAGTACAGTTTCTTGGACATGTCTTATCAGCTGAAGGAGTTGCAGTAGATCTAGGTAAAGTTAAGGATGTGCTTGATTGGAAACCGCCAACCACTGTTCATCAAGTTCAGAGTTTTCTAGGACTGGCGGGGTATTACCGTCGTTTTATTCTAGATTTCTCTAGAGTATCCAAGTCCATCACTAAGTTGTTGAAGAACCAAGTCAAGTTTGTCTGGTCACCTGATTATGAAGAAGCTTTCTAGACTTTGAAGAGACTGTTAACCACTGCACCAGTATTAGCCCAACCTGATATCGAGAAGTCATTTGACGTTTACTGTGATGCTTCGGTATTGGTATTGGTATTGGATGTGTATTGATGCAAGAAGGCCGATTCATTGCCTATGCCTCCAGACAACTTAAGCAACATGAAGAACACTATCCGACTCATGATCTGGAGTTAGCAGCAGTTGTCCATGCTCTGAAGATTTGGCGGCATTACCTGCTTGGTAATACATGCCATATTTATACATATCACAAGAGTTTAAAGTATATCTTTACTCAATCGGATTTGAACATGTGACAAAGAAGATGGTTAGAACTGATTAAAGATTATGACTTGGAGGTACATTATCACCCTAGTAAAGCAAATGTAGTTGCAGATGCCCTCAGTCATAAAAGTTATTGCAATTGTCTAGCAGTAAGAACAATGGGTCTGACTTTATGTCAAGAGATGGAGAAGTTGAATGTAGAGGTAATTCAACAAGGTAGTTTGACCAACATAATTGTTGAAGCCACTATTCGAGACCAGATTATTACTGCTCAGAAAGAAAACAAGGGTATAGCCCATATCAAAGAAAGAATCAAGAATGGGAAAGCGGAATGCTTCAAAGTAGATGATGAAGGTGTGTTATGGTTCAAGAATCGCTTAGTGGTACCAAAGGTTCCTGAGTTGCGATAGTCAATTCTTGAAGAGGCACATGCTACTAGGTTATCTATTCATCCAGGAAGTAATAAGATGTACCATGACTTGAAACAGAGGTTTTGGTGGACCAAAATGAAGATAGAAATTGCTCGGTATATAGCAAAATGTGATACTTGTCAAAAGGTGAAAGCTATACATTTGAGGTCTGCTGGAGAGTTACAACCATTACCTATTCCAGCTTGGAAGTGGGAGGATATCAGTATGGACTTTATTGTTGGTCTACCCAAGACATCAAAGGGCTTTGATTCAATATGGGTCATTGTAGATCGACTAACTAAGTCAGCACATTTTCTTCCAGTCCAGAGTACATACCCCACTATCCGATATGCCAAGATATATTTAGCCAGAATTGTGAGTTTACATGGGGTACCAAAGACCGTAGTGTCAGATAGGGGTACACAGTTTGTCTCTAGCTTTTGGAAACAATTGCATGCTTCAATGGGTACGAAACTCGTGTATAGTACAGCTTATCACCCATAGACTGATGGTCAGACTAAAAGGGTCAATCAAGTACTGGAAGATATGTTAAGATGTTGTGTTCTTAACTATTCCAATAAGTGGGATGAATGTTTACCTTTGGCTGAGTTCTCATACCACAATAGTTATCAAGAGAGCATTAGAATAGCTCCGTTTGAAGCACTTTATGGTCGTAGATGCAGAACATCACTGAGTTGGTCTGAACCCGAGGAAAGAAGATTCTTTAGAGTTGACCTCGTGAAAGAAATAGAAGACAAGGTTAAGCAAATACAAAGTAATTTGAAGATAGCTCAGTCTAGACAAAAGAGTTATGCAGATAAACGACGTAGACCTTTGGTGTTTAACAAGGGAGATTTTGTATATCTGAAGGTATCACCAATGAAGGGAGTTACCCGTTTTGGTGTTAAAGGCAAGTTGGCACCTCGATATATTGGACCATTTCAAATTTTAGAGAGGTATGAAAAAGTGGCATATCGCTTGAAATTACCAGAACATCTCTCAGCCGTACATGATGTGTTCCATGTTTCTCAATTAAAGAAGTGCCTTCGAGTGCCTGAGCAGAATGTTGAGGTTGAAGGAGTGGAACTTGAACCTAATTTGACTTATTCTGAATATCCTGTCCGAGTTCTGGATCAAAAAGATCGTGTCACTCAAAGGAGGACAATCAAGTTCTACAAGATACAATGAAAACAATATTCCAAAGAAGAAGCTACTTGGGAATCCAAAGAATACTTGTTAGAAAAATTTCCATAGTTTCTTGCGTCGATATAGAATAATGTTAGTTTTGCTTTATTGACAAGAATCATGTTTGTATAGGGACCTCATCTATTTTATGGACAAGTTTTGAATGTTTTTAGACTGACACATTTCTTTTTCCATTACTTACCCTATGACTTTGAATCTCGGGGCGAGATTTCTTTTAGGGGGAAGGATTGTAACACCTCGGGTGTTTAAATACTAAAACCTGCCATGTCATCATATGCATAGCACATCATTCATGTGTTAGTGAAAATTTTGATATGCATACACTAAAACAAGTTTACCTTTATGTTATATGTGTTGACTTGCATGGCTTGAATTGAGTTAAAATCCTTTGTATTGAATTGAATTTCCGAAAACCCTGATTTTCTGTATTTAAATCCTACCCTAAAAACCCATTTCAAAATCTAAGCATATTTTGGGGTTGAGCCTAAAAGCAAAAGTGTAGAGCTTGTCAAGTTATACAAAGTTTGTTTTTGGAGTTTTCAAAGTTGTTATGAAAAATTTGAAGTAATTTGAAAAGGCGAGATTCTTTAAATGTCCCCTAATTGAATTCAAAATTTCATTTCAAAATGTAGACCGAATTAGGGGGTAGTTATAAAAGCAAAGTTGTAGAACTTTGAATTTTGAACAACTTTTATTTTTGGAAATTTTTGAGTTGTTACATAAATTTGGGACTAATTTCTGTTTTAAATTGCGTGGCAATTTCATAATTTAGTGGAACAGTACCGTCGGGCAGCTGTCACCGTCGGCGAGCTTCTTTCTGCTTCCAGGTGCATGCATGGCCGTCTTTGGCATCGCGATGGCGAGGAGAAGGCCATGTCATGGCTTTGTCTTGCTTCCTGGCCAGCCTTTATAGCCAGAGCATAGCCGTCGTTCTTCTTTTCTCTTCCTCTGCTTTTCCCGACACCGCCGCCATAGCTCCGTTGAGCTCGCATCGCCTCCTCAGCGCAAACCAACCTCGACAAAGCATCGTCTAAGCTCCGCTTGCTCCTTGCGCAACCAGAAGACCAACCCTTGAAGCTTGACTCTGTCGGGAACCCGCGGTGCGCGTCTTTCTTCCCCGCGGTCGGCAACCTCACCGTGGTGTGCGCGTCGCCGTGGCTGGAGCTCCACGGTGTGTCTTTGTCCTTGCTCAGCGTGGCTCCAGCTTCGCCTTGATCCCGTGTTGCTCTATGATCGGTTGTTTGATCCTTTTGACCAACGTAGTCGCTAGAACGCCGTCACCGACATGGTTCGCGACACCGTGATCACTGTGACCGTCGACCCGCCTCTCCGTTGTTCCTCCGACTCGTCCATCGCCTTCAACGTGTTTGGGGTGAGCTTCTGGTTCTTCCCAAGTTGTTTGTTTCACCACTACCGGTCTCCTATCGCCGGTGTAGTACAGCCATGCAGTCATGGCCGCCATGGCCGGCGTAGTGCTCGGTCTAGTCCATAGATGGTCTAGTTAGTGTCACAAATCGATGCGCCGTGATGTAGTGATCATGTTCGTACCTTGGCCGTCGCCGGTGATCTCGCCGTCGGTGAGATTTCACCGGTCAAAGCCGTTGTCACCGTGGTCAGCGCGGGAGGTAGGGGATGACATGTGGGGTCGGGTTGTTAGTGACTCAGTGATTTGAAAATGAATTTTTCCTTTTTCAGAAATGAATGAATAGTGTATGCTTTTGATATTTTTGTGTAGAATTATTTAGAGCTCCAAAAATTATGAATTTTTTTGCGTGACCTCTCTGTGATGTATATTATTAAGGAAAAATATGAAATGAGGTTTTTCAGTACTTTTTTAATGTGATAAAAATTGTTGAATTAATTAATAAATGGGTTTCCATGATTTTTCTAGGCTTATTTAATTATCCAAAAATTATGAAAATTGTTTTGCCACTTAATTATCATGTGATGAACATTTACAAAAATTTTGAGCTCAATTGGAATAAGTTGATTTATTTCATAATTTTGAATTAAATAATTAATTCATAAAAGCAAATAGTAACCTTTAATGATTTAGGTTTTGTTTGAATTTTTGGATTAAGTGATGACCTTGGGTCATTAGTTGGTAATGATCCTTGGAAATGGAAGTAAGTGTTACGTAAAAGGTTTAGTTAGTTTAACTTGTAACTATACCGTGAAGGAAAGTTGAATTCAAGTTGTTAATTTGCATCCATCATTGAGCATCATATTTTTATATTTCGCATCATGTTAAACATGGCATTATTACTACGTGTAGTGAACGAAGGTGAACACATGGTAGTTAATCAAGTTGCGAAGGTGGTTAATCCGTCTATTGAGGTCGGATCTGATAATTGTGGAACATCGCAGGAACCTGACTTTTCCGTGAATCAAGGCAAGCCCCGGATGCATTTAAACATACCTTGTGTTTTACAAGTTTTTATCGCTTTTGCTTCTATATACTGCATTAAGTGATTAGGAGTCCGGTGGAAACCTAATTGGTGCATTACCAACCTTATTTTTCCATATCTACCTTGTTACCAGTTTTACTTCGTAAATGCCTAGTTATGCTTAGCCATGCTTAGACAGATAAAAGTCGAGTGATTACCTATCACCCGCGAGTTTTAAATGAATCTTTGGTTACGTTTGGTTACTTATGTCATCATGTGATATGAGCTTGTGGAATAATAAATGTAGACCGGACGGACTCGGTGTGTGAGAGCCACAAGACATGGAGGTCTTGTGAGCGGGTTCCTTCTGCCTGTGTCGATTAAGAACCGTCCGTTGTTGAACTGTGTGAGATGAGACTTTGTAGTACTAACCACATACTCCGGTAAGCCTTAACTTGATGATTCTATTATGAGAATGGCTACTCGCGCACTAGGAGTGGAGAGATGGCGAGAATAGCGTTTACCCACGTGGCAATGGGCTAGATTGGTGGAGTACTGTATTCTCGGGTGGTGCGGACCCGTTCTTGTTTTAGGAGACCTGAGGGTAGGTTAGTATATGTAGGTCGGGGATCTGCATATGTCGTGTGGTCTAGAATTCCTAGCTGGGTTTTAATCGGTTCGAATCATCGTTGCTCCTCGGTTATGGAGACTCAACTCTCTATTCATCATCATAGTTAATAACTGGAACTTGAGTAAGGATTGAGAAAGTGTTGGATATGAAGCTTCATGATCTCCTTACGGATCATGTCAGCTTTGTATATGATCTTTTTGAAGATAAAAATGTTGATATAAAGAATCTTGTTAGAGAGCTTTTACGCAAAAGAACTTTGATCATTGCTAAAGCCATACCTTGAATTCTTGAGCCTGCATTCCTGAGTCTTCTTAGTTTTTATTTCGGTTAAGTCTTGTTGAGTACTTTTGTACTCAGGGTTCATTGACCCTTGTTGCAGGTGAGCCTCATGAGCAGGTCTGTTGTGGACCGTGCTGCATGACTATTGTTCAGGCCAATGACGATAAGTGAATGTGTGATCCTTGGGCAGGATACTTTTGTTGTGTGTTGTATTATATTACTAATGCCACTCCACTACTACTATGGTTTGTAATATGTATCAAACTTAGTTTGTAAGGTTTAAAAACAACTGGTTTGTAAACTAAGTTACTGTAAGACTTCCGCTAATTTACTCTGATGTAGATATTTGAAAAAATGTTGTAATACTACAATGACTCTGTAATGGGATCCTGCTCAGAAATCATGGATGATTCGGGGTTCCCCGAGGACGCCCGACAGTCTTCTTAAGTTACCAGGAACATATGCATAGTCATCAGAGGTCGTTGGACAGTGATAGGTGCATGTGGGTCCTATAATTTAGGAGGTTCTGCCACATAATCCCTAGGAATCTCTCACACAGGGCAACGAACGTCGTAATGTGTTGGACTCCGTTGGGGGTAAGATGTTGCAGCTCCACCTTGTAGTAGTGCAGCAAGCCCCGAAGAAACTTGTGGGTGGGTATGGCGAATCCTCGCTCGTGGAAGTGAGCGAATGATATGACATACCCTTCGGGCGGCAACGACGCGTCCTCATTGTCGGGTAGCTGCCACTCCTCGGTGATAGTCTATGGGCAAAGGAGGCCACGGCAAACAAGGCCCTCTAGGCGCTGAAGTGTGATATCGGATCTACACCACGGCTCCATTGAACGATTGGGAGGGGTGGTTGGATGCGAGCTTGACGGCGGCTACGACGTGGGTGCGGGAGGCTCAGGCGATTGGCGGTGGAGGTTGTTGATGCAAAGGCGAGGAGGCAAAGTACAGAACCCTGGGAGCAAACCCCTTGGTTTTATAGGGGCGACGGATGCGAGAAGGGCAACCATCCACCTAGATCTCCATGCCTGCCATGATAAATCACCATGTCACATCGTGGGATATGCGTTCGTGATTCCTATCCTTTCCCACCAAAGTCGCGCCAGACGTTTCACCTTCATGGGCAGACTAGGACTCTTTTCCCACAGAGGGGATATGGGTCAAAAAGCATTTCTCCGGCCTGCCTAGGCCTAGGAGTTTGAGGGCTGGCCCAATAGTTTCAACGACTATCCCAATGAGGGATGGGCCCGTGAGTGGCCAAAACTCAGGCGCACGAGCCTCAAGGGAGTCTCAATTCGCAATCGAGTCTCAACCGGACTGACCCTAGACGAATCCCCATGAACGGGATACCAGGGTTCCCTTTAAACTATCCAGTTGTCAAACACCAAATCTCATAGCCATATCCGTGAAGGGTCTGAATTACCCCTAGGCGATTCTATCCGAATCACCCAGGGGCTCAGGGGCTACACCCGTCGGGTGCGCTCGCGAGCACCCTCTAGCAAGTCAAATCACCCCCAGGCAATTCTATCCAAATCACCCAAGGGCTCGGGGGCTACTATCGGGGACCTAATACTGGGGTACCCAATGAGGTGGAGCTAATAACCACCAAACATTGATGCTTCCAAACAAACAAAAACATAACTGCACTTCTTGCCCATACGACCGAAGGTTGGCCACACCTCGCTCGGCCCCTGAGGGTTGGCTCCGCCTCGCCTGACCCCCGAGGGCTAGACTTCGCCTCGCCCGACCCCCGAGGGCTAGACTCTGCCTCGCCCGACGTCTGGGGGCAGACGCCACCTCGCCCAATGGTTGAGGGCTGGCTCCGCCTCGCTCAATGTCTGGGGGCGGGCTCCGCCTCACCCGACGTCCGAGGGTAAGCTCCGCCTCACTCGACGTCTAGGGGCAGACTCCGCCTCGCCCGATGACTAGGGACGGGCCTCGCCTCGCTCGACCCCCAAGGGTTGGGCTCTACCTCGCCTGATGACTGAGGGCTGGCTCTGCCTCACCTGACGTCCCAGGACAGACATCGCCTCGCCCGATGACTGAGGGCTAGCTTCGCCTCGCCCAACCTCTAGGGGTGGGCTCCACTTCACCTGATGTCCGAGGGCTGACTTCGCCTCGCTCGATGACTAAGGGCTAGCTCCGCCTCGCCTGACGTCCTGGGACAGGCTCCACCTCGCCCGACGTCCTGAGGCTGGCTTCGCCTCTCCCAATGACTGCACCCAGCTCCTTCGTAATGATGAGCACAGGGTAAGATAGGACATTCGAGTCAACCGCAGTACCAAGGACCATGCCCTGCATGCCTGCAGAAAAGTACCATCAGGATACAACAGGATGGGCACTTTAAGCCCTTCCAGGCATGACAGAGCCCGAATAGTGTTGTTGGCGCTGACTTTTGTCTTACAGTGTTGTGGGCGCCACCATCAGCCCTCGGGCATGGATCCTAATATAAGCATACGACAACCACTACAATCCAAGAGGGAACTCACATCATGAACAGTACGGACGTATGGTCACTTCCCCGTCTACTCCCCATAGGGTCACGGCTCAGTACCCTAGCACGCCGCATCATCTGTCGGAGTAGGATGGGATGTGACCACTAGCTGACCAAAGCTAGAGCACGGCCCTATCAGGATCAACAAACATGCTATTCTTGGCACCGTCTGCCATGTCAGCAGGGCAGGCTCAAGGGAAAAGAAAGAACCGGCATCTTCGAAGGACCCTCTCTACCTCTGGGTTTTTCCTCTTTTCTCCCATCTATAATCCCTACTCCCCCTTGGTCTATAAAAGGGAGGGCAGGGCACCCCACTAAGGGGACAGATCAATTCCACACACAACACATTACACAACATACAGCCAAGCAGCAACCAAGCTCTTGGCATTCTTTTGACCTTTCCATCAGAGACTTGGGAGTTGTCCCTCTCTCGACCATTTGTACCCCTACTACGAACCTTTTTCAGTGCTAATAACACGAGCAGCTGCAAACTGGACGTAGGGACATTCTGTCCGAACCAGTATAAACCTTGTGTCCTTTAGTACACCATCCAGGTCTAACACGCAACAAATATAAATTTACTAGTTGGTGTTTATTCGAAACACCGACAATAATGAAGACAATAGCCAAAGGAACATAACCCTTGCCAATCATCCTTAACCACTACTACAACAATCTTAACATAGGCAAGCAAAAAAACGTTAACCCTTGCCAATCATCCTTAACAACAGGCACCACAACTTGGAAACGTCGCATGATCCAATGCCACAAGAACTTCTCAAGACGCATTTGACACATTGGAAGTACATCAACGGCCTCGTCGTCGAAGATATGGTCAAGGAACAATCAATCCGACACCTCTGGTACCAACACCATTGGATCTATAGAAGCCTGGATACCTACCTAGACATTGTGAGATCGGAATCCAACAAGCCAGTAACACATACATATGCAAACGGGGAACTCGATTATCCTCCCTAGTCACATCTACCCTGCAAAAACAGAAGCAACATAAAGACTTTCTAGAGCGGATGCCCAGAGGGGCACCCAGACTAGAGATCTATATGATAAATAAGATCTGATGAGCAATCGACGAAGATGATATGGTCTAGCATCCCATGGAACAAGTTTTATTCAAACTAATATAATATCTTAAAAACTATTAAACTTAAGTAGCCTATTTCTTTAAGATACCTATGTAATTGACTGTTTGTCATGTATTATTGTAGACGGATGGAGTACCATGTAACAAATTATGACCTAGTGTAATGCGTGGAAAAAAAAAAGAAAGTCATATAGACACTCGTAATTTTTTTGAAACTATATAGATACTTCTATGGGCATTGCCTCGAATTTTTTTTATGAGAAACATTATTTTGGAAAAACTTGTAGAAAAAAATATAATATATACCTCATTTGTTCTAAATTATAAATCATTTTGCCTTTTCTAAATAGACATAAGTAATATCTACTCCCTCCATCTCAAATTTTAAGTTATTCCAAGAATTTTGGAGAGTCAAAGTATCACAAGTTTAACCAAATTTATATGATAAGATAATAACATTTAGGATACCAACTAAATATCATTAAGTACTTCATTAATTATATTTTTATAGTATATCTATTTGATATCATAAATCTTTGTAATTTTTTCTATAATTTTAATTAAACTTGAGATGAATGACTTGTACTTTGAAACGGATGGAGTAAATGTATAAAAAAATATGTGAAAAAATCAAAATGGCTTGCCTATAATTTAAAACGGAGGGAGCAGTATTTAAATGTCAAAACATGCTACGAATCCTTCCAAGCCGCTCCAAACATGGCCCATGCCGCTCGCCGCTTTAGGCCTCGTTTAGTTTGGGGAAATTTAGAAATTTGGTTACTGTAGCACTTTCGTTTTTATTTGATAATTAGTATTTAATCATAGATTAATTAGGCTTAAAACGTTCGTCTCGCGATTTCCAACCAAATTGTGCAATTAGTTTTTTCGTCTACATTTAATGCTCCATGTATATATCGTAAGATTCGATGTGATGACTACTGTAGCACTTTTTTGGAAAAAAAAATTTGAACTAAACCAGGCCTTATTCGGTGGGCCCACGCAGCCACCTCCAAGCTTCCGCTGCATTGCTCTGCTCCTGGGTCCTGCCTGGCCGCTGCCTCGCATTTTTCTAATCCTTTTTACTACTCGTTAATTAATAATTAACTAATCGCGTTGCATTTCTTTCTTTTCGTTGGGTTGGGTCTTTGGAGGCCGCCTGCCTGCCCGTGCCTGGGAAAGTCGAGAGCCCCCTCTCCAGCTCTCCTCCAACTGTCCCCCAAACCTCTGTTCCTCGCTCGCGACGGCCTCCGCCTCGGCCTACCGCCGGCGAGCGATGGAGCGGCGGTCCGTCCGCTTCGTGCCATCCGAGGTGCGCACCCGCCCCGCGCGCCATTCCCTCTCCCTTCCCCTCCTCCTCCCCGCGCCGCCGCGGTGGCGCTGGGGTCTGTACTGTTGTTCATCGCGTCTTCGCTGCCCCGGTGCGTGTTGGGTTATTGCTGCTGCAGGCGTGAAGAATCCTTTTTTTTCCTGTTTGATCGGATGACGTTCGAGGATTCTTGCGTGCGCACAAGATTGGTTTGGCTGCTCGCGTGGTGCTCCGCAGCAGGCTGCCTGCCGGGGTTTTTGGTGGGGGTTTATTGGGGGGTTTCTTTGCCCTCCTGTTTGGGTCCCCATTGGCCGGCTTCTGGGGCAATGGGAGCTTCTCTTCTCTCCAGGAGGAACTTTGTTGGGATTCCCTGTGCTCGTGCCTTTACCTGTCCGCGATGGCATTTTCCGGTGGCTTCGGGGGCGACCATTCTGATGATTCTGAATCATCGCCGGGTTGCTTGTGCATGCGATTTTTGGTTCTTGATTAGGTCGCCAATCGCTCGGTCCGAGCTGCGGTAGGCTGCTCCGGTAGAAGTTTTTTTATCTACTAGGGTTTTGTTCATGCGTCAAAGATGCCCAATAGTAGGGGCAAATCGCAATTGCTAGTTTAGGTAATCAATTGGTGCTACGGGACAGAAAGGAATTGTTTGATTATTGCATTGATGCATACATTTAGTTAATATACCTGCAGAATTGACCACACCAATGGTTAATACCAAAGTAGATTGTTCGGTGCATTCTGGGAATTTGTAATATTTCGCTTAATGGATAGCAACGACTTACAATTTGGAACAGAGGGAGTATAACTAAGGTTTGGCTTTTGAGTCAAGTGATGATCCAGTGGCAGGTGCAAAATGTTCTTTTAACTAACCAATTTGTGAAACGTGAGAAAAGGGATTGTTTGATTGTTCAATCGATACATTCAGTTAATACATGTAAAATTCGCCACAGTGGTAGTCAAATTACCAAAATGTTCCCCCTAGTCTTATTTGTGCTGGCATTTGATAATGGGGATTGGGAACTGAGTCCTTATATCATATCAGATCATTGTACCAGGGGCATTGCTGTGCTGAGGACTGTGAGGCTGTAGGGTCAAACATTATAAATGGCCTATTCTTTTAGGTCCACCCACTTTTGTGTTCCACAGAATTATGGATCCTCTCTTCATCGATCAGTACACTATGTTAATATGGAGTTGCTATTGCATTTCAAGTAGTTTTGGAGTATATATATCATGCTAGTTTTATTAGATATACTTCTCTGCGTTTTCCATTATAGCTAGCTTGAAATACTCCTGGTACAGATTGCAAGGATGGAGAAATTGGCTGCAGATAGAAAAGAGCAAGTCTTTGATAACAAGTTCTGCCACAAGCTTGCAGAAGAATTTAAGTAAGTCTCATATTGTTATTTTGTTCCAACTTCCTCGTTAGTTTGAAACATAACCGAAAGAGTACAGATTTTTATCGAACTTTCCAATTGAAACATATAGCACGATTGAGATATCCTGTATTGTTCTCTTCTAAGCAAGAATCTCTTGTAGCTTTTTGCTTGACAGTATTAGTACAGGGTGTTGTGAATCTGAAACCCATCCATTTTATAGTTTAAACATTGGGCTGCATACAGTAGTTTTAAAGTGATGCTGATGTGATTACATTTTCTGTTCTTATATACAGTCGTTCTGCTGGCCGTGCTGGAAGTAAAGCGTTACAGGCTACACAGGTGATGATACCTTAATATGCCCCATATTTTACCAATTGTGCACTTGCATGACCTATTGACATCTATGTCTATAGGTTCAAGGATGGTTCCTTAATAAGTTTCCAGCATCAGCCACTAAACCTACTTGTGTGCCCACTGCTTCCCAAGAAAAGACTTCAGCCTCTGAAGTAAATGTATCAGTTTCTGAAAAAAGATCTGCAGCTTCTGAAGAAAAACACGTGTGCCCACTGCTTCCTAAGAAAAGTACTTCAGCCTCAGAAGTAAATGTATCAGTTTCTAAAAAAAGATCTGCAGCTTCTGAAGAAAAACCTTTCCCTCTTGATACAAGTGTTTCAAATAATGAGGATGAGTTTTCTCCTGTTTTTCCATTAGGTATTTTCAAACATAGATCTGTTGATTCTGGAAAATTCAATGCTTGGTGCTTGGCAATGAAATGCTGTATGTACTCTTCTTTTCAGAAACTAGAGATATGATTCCTGAACTTGAAGACCTGGAGTTTGAGGCCAAGTCTGCAAAGGATTCTGCATGGTAGATATCCTTGCACAGGCAACTATTCTATTGTTTCCTTTGTCCGTTTCTTCCACTTACTTGCAATAATTCGGTTCATTTCTTGCCTCATTTGTTGGCCTCGGTGACTGTTATACACTGGTTTACTGTGACAGAACTTGGACATCTGTTGTTCAGCTTGATTTTGTTGGTGAATACTAAATATTGAACAGAATACAATGATAGATAATATAAGTGATCTCATTATTGGATGTACTAGTTCGTACCGAGCCTACAGGCTGTAATCCTCAATTATTTGCACTATCCTGGTAAGGCTAATGATGTTTCTTTAAACTATGGTACTAATCCTATATGATCTTAGCAGTGGTGGGACATAGATGTTTAGTGTTGCTAGCTGGGAGATTAGGATGCATATGCTTGCATCACGTTGGTAGCACCACCTGTGGGGTTGGCATTTCAATCGTCTGGTAACCAATTTCAGTGTCATGAGATGCTATTTTTGTGCTATGCAGGTATGACATTGCCATGTTCTTGGCACACAGGACGAACAAGGCGGGTGAAGTAGTAAGAATAACTGATATCTTATTATATTTTCATATTTAACCATATGGCTCCTTAGTTTTCGAAATGCTTCTATAGGCTGTTACCTCTCTAATATAGTTTTCTTCGTTATGTTTTCTTTATTGTTTGTACAATAGCATATTCAAAGTTCAATTTCATCCTTTTGTAACTCGATATTTCTGTACTGTTGTTTTAGGAAGTCCGGGTGAGATTCGATGGTTTTGGGGCTGATGAGGATGAGTGGGTGAATGTCAAGAAGTTCATCCGCCAGCGTTCCATTCCTGTGGAGTCCTCACAGTGCAAAAGCATTGTTGAAGGAGACCTTGTCCTCTGCTTCAGGGTAAGTGGATCACAATTTTGCTGTAGTAATAGCAACAGCATGAAACCTGGTAGAGCAATACCATTAGATCATATGTTGTTCCTTCTGTTACAATGATTTGAACATCAGGAGGGAAAAATGGCGAGGCAATGCATTTCGATGCACACGTTGTTGATACCCTTTTAAAGTTCATCCATTAGGCTCTTCTTTTTTCTTACTGTGATTTGAACGTCAGGAGGGAAACGACGAGGCATTGCATTTCGATGCGCATGTTCTTGAGGTTACGCGGAAGCAGCATGATATTAGGGGGTGCAGATGTGTATTCCTTATTGAATACGATCATGACCAAAGCCAGGTATTTTCAACCAACCAACCATACCCTAGCCAATCATTGATCATCTAATCATAGATAGAGTGATCTTGAGAAGCCTCTCTTTTGGCTGATGACAGGAGCGGGTGAGCCTGAGAAGATTGTCTCGGCGGCCAAAGTACTTCTGAAGGCTCCTGTTAGCCTGATGGGCATATCTATCTGGAACTGGAACTAACCAGAACTTGAAACTTAGGTGAAGTTAGGGGGATGGACTTTGCGGCAGTCCTTGATCTGATCATGTGTGTACTAGCCTCTTTGGCACAGGGCTGCCCGGACTGGCTGTTGGCGGCTGAATTTTGTAGACTTGTTACGGTGCAGAAGAGGGAAGAGGACGCCTTGAGCACATACTGTGTATAATGCGGTCTATATGCTTTGCTATTGATGGGATAAGTCTCTGTGTTGGCTGGTCTTTGTGGGGCTACAGCATATGGTCCTTGTGGCTACATGATGGTCTTACTGCCCATCAAGGGCAACATCCTTGACTGGCTAGGACAGCATCTTAGCATCTAGGGCAGCATCTGTTTTAGTACGGCATATTAGCATCTAGCGTCTTGGCATATGCTTTATATGCTTGGTTGGCTAGCAGCCTATAAATATGTATTTCTAACCTCTTAGGTTGGTATGGTATTTGTGTGAGAAATAAGCTAGAAAACTGTTCCAACTCCTAGTGTCATCCTCTCGATGAGAGTAAGAATTCTGTTACTACTAAGAGTAAGGAATTTAGCGACTAACAAGTGGTATCAGAGTCGTACTATCATGTAGCCTGAGCATCTCCCTTTCTAGCCTCGCAATAGCCCTAGCTGGGAGCAGCAGCAGTTTCAGTCGCTCCTGCTCACTCCTCTCCCTCTGCGCAGACGAGCAGCAGCTCACTCGTCTGAAGCAGCCCTCTTCCTACGCAGCAGCCCCCAGGTAGCGCGTCATGTTCGTAGGACAGTCTTAGCGCTCGGTTGCCTCGAGCACGCGGCATCGGTAGGAGGCTGAACTTGTCGCGGCAGAGGAACGCGAGCGAGCGGCGGCAGAGACTGCTACGGCGGCGGCAAGGGCGTCGAAGCTGGCAGCGGCTAGAGCAGAGGCGGAGGCGGCGGCAGCGGCAGATGCAGCGCGTGCGGCGGCAGCAAAAGTCGAGGTTCTGCACGGCAACATCAGCAGTTCCATTTCTGCTGACGACAGCATCGACGCGGATCTCGAGCTGCTAGGGAGGGAGGCAGCGCGAGCGCGGGCGGCGCGGTGGGCAACCACGCACGCCCACGAGCGCGACGACAGTCCAGACAGGCGCGGACGCGCCGGCGGCGCTCCTGGAGGAGGCGCGCACGGCGTTGGTGCTCCAGGAGGAGGTGCGCATGACAACGGTGGCGGACGGGTCGATGGAGAGCGCGGCCTTCATAGGCAGCATGACTCTCTCTCCCCAGATCAGTACCGTGGTTACCACGGGCTCTAGGCTGTTGTCAGGGACGTCGGCCCTGGCGGTGGGTGGCCTACCCTCACTAAGACCAACTACATCGAGTGGGCTGCGGTGATGAGGGTAAAGCTCCAGGTGCGGCACATGTGGGAGGCAGTCCGGTACGGCAACGTCGACTACGACCAGGATTGACAGGCGATGGATGCCCTTATCGCTGCAGTCCCATCCGAGATGCAGTTCTCGCTTACCAACCAGCGGACTGCCAAGGAGGCTTGGGACGCCATCGCTACGGCACGCATTGGCAGCGACCGTGCCCACAAATCCACACTGCAGGCACTTCGCAAGGAGTGGGAGAACCTGGCCTTCAAGCTAGGTGAGGATGTTGATGACTTTGCTCTTCGTCTCAACACTCTGTTGTAGAAGATGGTGCAGTCCCCGAGAAGTACAAGCAGATGGCTTACTCGATTGAGTCTCTGCTGGATCTCTCCACAATGTCGATCGAGGAGGCAATAGGTCGTCTCAAGGTCATCGACAGCGATGAGCCACAGTCTCTCTCGGGGCGCATCACCACTGGCGAAATCTCCTTCTCGCTCGGGAGCAGTGGGTTGCCTGTCAAGGTAACCGAAAGAAGGGGAGCCTTCTTCCGCGACAGGCGGCCGCAAGCGTGGCAAGCCGTGCAAGGCGTGTAGAGACGCCCAAGCCGGGGCACGAGGATGTGCCGAGGGTGATACCCGCGGAAGCACAAGCCAGCACGAGACGACACCTGCCGCAACTGCAGCCAGCTTGGCCATTGGGCCAAGGACTATCGACAACCACGACGTGGCTAGGCCCATGTCGCACAGGCGGAGGAGGAGCCGGCTCTGTTCATGGCACATGCAAGCATCAAGCTACCTCTAGCAGCACCGGTTGTAGTGGCTCTCCTCCACCTTGACGAGCCTAAAGCACACGCCCTCCTCAGCAACGGCTCCGGCAATGACAAGACTGACGGGTGGTGCCTCGACACCAGCGCCACCCATCAAATGACCCGTCGACGAGAGTTCTTCGCTGAGCTTAACTCTAGCGTTCGAGGCTCCGTCAAGTTTGGGGATGCCTCTGGCGTGGAGATCAAGGGCATCGGCTCCGTCACCTTCACCGCCGTGTCTGGTGAGCATAGGCTGCTCACCGGAGTCTACTGCATCCCCGCGTTGAGGAACTCTATCATCAGCTTAGGACAGCTGGATGAGAACGGTTCGCGCGTGGTGGTTGAGGATGGAGTCATGAGGATTTGGGATCGCCGTCGTCGCCTTCTTGCCAAGGTAACTAGAAGCGCAAATCGACTCTACGTCCTTAACGTGCAGGTGGCACAACCCCTCTGTCTCGCTGCTTGTCGGGATGACGAGGCATGGCAGTGGCATGAGCGCTTTGGGCACCTTCACTTCGAGGCCCTAAAGCGACTCAGTGCCATAGAGATGGTGCGAGGCCTACCGTGCCTCGACCATGTGGAGCAGCTCTGCGACGTTTGCGTGTTGACAAAGCAGAGGCGACTCCCCTTTCCCCAGCGGGCGAGCTTTCGAGCCAAGGAGAGGCTCGAGCTTGTGCACAGAGACTTGTGTGGCCCGGTGACACCGACCACATCAGGAGGACGACGCTACTTCCTGCTGCTCATCGACGACCTCTCCCACTACATATGGGTGATGGTCCTTGGCAGCAAGGGAGAGGCTGCGGACGCCATCAGGCGCTCACAGGCTGCTATGGAGGCGGAGTGCGGCCGCAAGCTGCGCGTGCTGTGCACCGATAATGGCGGTGAATTCATGGCGACTGAATTCGCGTCGTACTGCGCTGATAAGGGCATTCAGCGCCACTACTCCACGTCGTACAACCCGCCGCAAAATGGTGTCGTCGAGCGGCGCAACCAGACGGTTGTGGGGATGGCTCGTGTTGCAGAACCGACCAATTTATAAGAGTACAAGTACAATGGCAGTCCACAAGCGGTCGTACTGTCATACTTGAACCTATATAAACCCGGTAGTCCATCGAGTACCACGACGGGTCTCGATAAACGATTTACAACAACCAAGATTGTACAGGAGTCAACATACATGCCACAAATTACATAAAGTTCACAGATACATTTTCATCATCAGAGTACAAATAAAAGTTATTACAAACCGAGTTTGATAGATAAAGCAGAAGCAATTAAGTTCGAAAATAAAGTTTCCAACATAGTTTGATACAGTGCCAACTAGGATCACGGTCCACAAAAGCAAAGACAGGAATTAATAAAGAAGCCTACCTAAGGCTTACTCCTCATCCACGGCGGGATAGAAGCAACTCTTGCAATAACCATGATACACAGTGCCATCTGCAACAATGGGAAATAAAACTCTGAGTATGAGAAGGTACTCAGCTAGACTTACCCGTCATAAACTAGAAATAAAGCGACTCTAAAGATTATGCAAGGCTGTAAAAGTGGAGATAACTTGACAACATTTTGCATAAAAGCAATTGACTTAGTTGTACAATTACAATTCCTTTATCAAGTTAATTGTAACTATCCATTTCTAGATTAGCAACTATCCTGTGCCAAACATGTGGTATATCAATTTAAAAGCATACAATAGTAACCATAGCAGGTATTGTACTTCCATATTCATTTGAACCATCATGTTCCATAACACAGTTACTACGATGTTGGAGCTAGCCAAGTTTCTCACTATCCGGGAGAGACGGCGATTCAAATCGATTTCAACCAGCTGGGAATTTATTCCTAACACAAACCCAGGCATACCGCGTGAAGGCAGCCTTAGGTCATCTTTGGTACAACTCAGGTCTACATTTCGCGGGTCCGTACCACGCCGCACAATCTGGGACACCAGATGTCAGGATGTTCAGGCCTAGCCTACCAATGGGCTCAGTCTGATCGCCCCCCAGAAGGAGCGCACAACAGAACGGGTCCCAGCCTGAGTTGAGCTACTCGGCTTCACGGTCAGAACGAGTTATCTGGCCAGCTAAGTGATAGGCATGCGTTCAATCTTGTCAGAAGTTCCAACAACAGTACGGTCCTTGATCGGCATAGACGGAATCACATGAGTCATCCTACGCATAGACTCCACCCGGCCTCGATTTTCTTTTACTCCATGATTCTGTTCCACGATAGCAAATATAGCCAACCATGCTCCGGTATCTACCTATATCTCGCAGGTGACAGGACATCACTCGACTTCTATCGGTCTAAGCATGGCTAAGCATATATTCGATCCTAGACCTATACCTATTAAAGGTGTAATATCTGGACAAGTAATGTATATGCATTAAGTGGTTCCATTCAACTCTTATAACCAAATACATCAATCATAAGTACTTAAGTAATCATTTGTAAAATACTGGGAGACTTAGAATGCTCCGGGGCTTGCCTCGCAGAAAGAAGTGGGGCGGTGGTCAGGACACTCCGGAAGCTCTTCAGGATTCTGCTCCACGCCTTCGGAAGCTGCGACTTGAGGATTCTCCTGTTGGTCCCCTTCCTCTACCTCGTCGAATTCCAGCAACGTTATTTCTTCCTCCGATCCTAGATGCATAAATATGGCATAAGATATTGCGAATGCATATATGTTAACAAGTGCATCATGTTCTACTGAGTAGGTGCATATCTCTTCTTGATTATGTAATTAATTACTTCGACAATGCATCTACGACTTCACAAACAACAACTACTTGTTTTACTCATAACTGGAGTTCTCATTATCCAATGCAGTGATCCTAGACTTTCTAGAAAGCTTATAAAATTACCTACAACTTTGTTATTAACCATTTTTACAGTAAACATCATTTTTATCATGCATCTTATCAAACTCTAGAATCTGTCCGGAAACTATTCTAATTCGCATTATGACGCAACCATACTTCTACTTCATATGAGTATTCAAATTTTTACCACACAAGGTCTACCAACAGTTTAAGCACGCCAAATACACTCAAGAAAATACAATGGTGATGCCCAATCTATTTCTTTAAATGCCTTTATTATTTTATTTAAAAACTTGGGTTAAATAATAAACATATACCAGATGTACTTCATAAATTCTCAAAAATTTATAGTGCCTTAATAATGCTATCAAAAGACCACTGTAAAAGTTTCATGCCATTTTATTCAGTAAAACATTCTATACAAAAATGACAAGACAAAAAGGCTTACAATAGCAAAAATAGAAAACCCTAGTAAAAAGTGTCAAGCAATAGATTTCCTATTTTTCTTAGTATCCATATGGTACTAGGATAACCTCCAACAAATTTCATAAATATTGGATTCATAAATAATTTATGAAAATTCATACAAGGATTACCTATTTATAAAAGAAAAATCTATAACTACAAATCTATGCATGCACTGATCATCAATTTTTTATCAGAGCTCATACAAGTCAAGAATAGCTTACCACAAAAATTTCATAATTTTTGGAGCACAGGAACTCTAGATATAAAATAAACAAGTTTGTAAGCATTCAAAAACACATTTCAAATCTCCCTTTAAATCTTCCAAAATTTCTACTGTAAGTGTCAAGATCATATTTTTCCAAAATACTACACTTCCTAAGGAACATTACCAAATTTATTTCATAATTTTTGAAGCTACCAAATTGGAGATCTAAAAATTACAAAATAGTACAAACTCTGGAATTAAATGAACTATCCTATACTCTCACTGCCGCTGACCGGTGGGACCCGCTGGTCAGAGGACCCACGTGTCAGTGAGACGAGAACAGAGCAGCTACGCTGCGCGACGGTGGCGCTGCCAAAGCTCACCGATGGTGAACTCGCCGGTAATGACATCTTCACTAGGTGATCCCCGTGACCTAACGCGTCGATTGGACTACTTGGTAGGACCCCTCGTCGGCGCTAGCGACAATGGCGGCGGCCATGGCAGCTCGGCGGGGCGGAATGACAGCGTTACACCGGTGGAAGCCATGGTGGCTCAACCTAGAGCTCGGACGAGCATAACTGAACTACGGTGAACCTATCTCGCGCTCTATCGTGGCCTGCAGTGGTCGGGTTAGGTCTAACCACGGCGACGGAGGTGGTGGCGGAGCTCTGGTGAGCTGTTGTGCGGTGCGATGGCTTACCGATTGCTATCAACGGCACGAGGAAGATGCAGTGGGTTGCTGTGGTGGCAGTGGAGCTGCTGTGGTGATGGAGAAGCGGCGAGGCCAGCCGGTGACTGGCAACGGCGATGGCGGGGAGCGACGCTGCTGCTTCGGCGCTGCAGGCGAGCGAGTGGGGGGCAGGAGAAGCAAAACGAAATGTGGCGCTGGTGAGGCTCTTGGTCACGTGCAGGGGCTTCAAATGCTGTGCTTAGGCGCGTCGTGGCCTGCGTGGTTAGGGCAATGGTGACGCGTAGCCGTGGCTGGCCACCACGCGGCGGCTCTGCCCTGGCGACGGTTGGCCACCGAAACGGTTCGGTCAGTTGATTCAGAAACCGAATTGGATGTCTGACAGAGGGGTTTTCATGTTGATTTATCTCCTGATACAAAGTCGTTCAGTGAATGATTCCAAAACAAAAGTTGTAGTCCTAAGTACCATCTACAATTCTTGTTCAGTGAACTCGTGCTAATTCGCAACCAAAACTGAGTAAAATCATGACCAAGGTCGGCCTGTCAGTCGGTCAGTTAACAAGGACTTAGCAAATTTTGTTAAGTGTTGACATGTTGATTTTTTTTATTCTTGTGATCCAATTTCAAACAAGTTAGGAGCTGAATCATTTAATGACCCAAAAATAAAAGTTGTTCCTTATATCAAATACTACAACTTTGCTTTAGTGACCACCTCCATACAAGGTCTCTAACACCTAGTTCAAACTTGGTCAAACATGTCACATTTAAATGTTGATATACTTCAAACTGTGGCTCAATGACCTATTTACCCCTAAGCATGAATATCAAAGTTGTTCATAATGATACTCTAAACATGTTCAAGCAAATTGCAAGGTCATACAATTATTTCATGTATTAGTCACTCATAGTGCTATTTAGTGTAATCACATGAAACAAAACATAATGGCTTGATCATGGGAAGTGGCATTCATGAACCATGTTCCATTTGCTAACCTAAGTATTGCCAATATATTTTTGTGACTCATATCAACCATCTACATGTATACCCTCATGATCATTTGCATATACACATGAAGACATGAAATACTAAGAAAAGTTGCATATGTTTAAGGAAACATGCGATAACAAGCAAATGTTGCAGATGTTTCAATCCAATGTTTCAATTGTAAATGCTTGTTTATGAATGCTTGATGCTCATGCTCATGTTATGCAAGTCAAGTTATGCAAGGCTAACACCCGAGGTGTTACAGCCCCTCCCCCTTATAAAAATCTCGTCCTGAGATTTACAAGACCTACAATTCTTGAAAAAAGCAGGATAAACTTCTCGTAAATAATCTTCTCTTTCCCACGTAGCATCTTGTTCACTGTGATTGTTCCACACCACCTTATAGAACTTAATAATCTTACTCCGTGTTACTCTTTCTATCTCCTCTAACACTTGAATTGGCTTTTCTTCATAGGTCAAATCTGATTGAAGCTGCACATTGGTGGGTGCAATAGCTTCTTTAGGTACTCGATGACATTTCTTCAACTGAGAAACATGGAAGACATCAAATATTGCACTCATCTCTAGTGGAAGTTGTAACTTATACGCAACATTTCCTTTCTATTCCAAAATCTTGTATGGCCCTACATATCTTGGTGAAAGCTTCTTTTTCATCCCAAATCTCTTCACACCTTTCATGGGCGATACTTTCAAATATACATAGTCACCCACTTCAAAAGTCAGTGGTCTCCTTTTATCAGCATAACTCTTCTACCTCGATTGAGCTGCCTTCATATGCTGTTGGATCACACGTACTTGCTCTTTAGCTTCATTGACAAAGTTAATACCAAAGTATCTTCTTTCATTGGGCTCAATCCAATTCAATGGAGTTCTACATTTTCTGCCATACAATGCTTCAAATGGAGCCATCTTGATACTCGCTTGATAACTGTTGTTATAGGAGAACTCAGCTAAAGGTAACCATTTCTCCCATGAACCTTTTGAAGATATAACACAAGCTCTAAGCAAATCTTCTAGGATTTGGTTCACTCGCTCCGTCTGTCCTGAAGTTTGCGGATGGTATGTCGAACTTCTGATTAGCTTGGTTCCCAAAGCCTAGTGTAAGTGCTCCTAGAAACGATCTATGAACTGTGGTCCTCGATCTGAGATTATGGTCCTGGGCACTCCATGTAGTCTCACAATTTGAGAAACGTACATCTTGGCGTACTTCCCCACATGATATGTGGTGTGAACTGGCACAAAATGTGCTGACTTGGTGAGACGATCAACAATAACCCATATTGAATCGTGACCTTGTGGCATCATTGGAAGGCCTATGATAAAGTCCATGCTGATTTCCTCCCATTTCCAACCTGGAATAGGCAATGGTTGAAGTAATCCGGTAGATTTCATATGGACAGCTTTTACTCTACTGCAGTTATCACACCTAGCAACATAGGCTATGATCTCTTTCTTCATCTTAGTCCACCAAAAATAGGTTTTCAAATCTTGATACATCTTACTACTACCCAGATGGATAGATAATTTGGATGAGTGAGCTTCATCTAAAATTTGATTCCTCAGCTCATGGTCTTTTGGTACCACAAGTCGGTCCTCAAACCATAATACACCTCTTTCGTCCAATCTAAAATGCTTGGTTTCTTGCTCTTGCATTTTTCTCTTGATGTGACTTATTCCTACATCCGTTTGCTGTAGCTCTATGATTTTGCTCTCAAGTGAACAACTGATCGTGATATTGTGTAGTACAGCAGGGTGTAATAAGTTGAATCCATCTTCCAATAATGCTTCTGTAGCGTTGCAATGAGACTTTCGACTAAGTGCATCTGCTACTACATTAGCTTTTCCTGGATGGTAATGCACTTCTAAATTGTAGTCCTTAATTAATTCTAACCATCTTCGTTGTCTCATGTTCATCTCTAGTTGGGTAAAGATATACTTGAGACTTTTGTGGTCAGTATATATATGACATACATTACCCAACAAATAATGTCTCCATATCTTTAATGCATGAACCACTACTGCAAGTTCCAAATCATGTGTAGGGTAGTTGACTTCATGCTTCCTCAATTGCCGAGAAGCATATACAATAACTCTTCCTTTTTGCATAAGCACACATCCCAAACCTATTCCCGATGCATCACAAAATACATCAAAAGGCTTTTCAATGTCTGGTTGTGCTAGCACAGGTGTGGTAGTCAACAAAGTTCTGAGGGTATGAAAAGCTGCTTCACATTCTGGTGTCCATTTGTACTTCTCATCTTTCTAAAGTAGTCTGGTCATAGGCTTAGCTATCTTTGAGAAATCTGGAATAAAACGACGATAATACCCTGCTAACCCTAGAAAACTCCGAACTTCATGAACCAAAGTTGGGGCTTTTCAATCCATGACCTCTTGTACTTTTGATGGGTCTACAGAGATTCCATCTCTTGATAAGATGTGACCTAAGAAAGGTACTTTGCTTAACTAAAACTCACACTTGCTAAATTTCGCATATAGCTTATGCTCCCTCAATCTAGATAAAACAATCCTTAGATGCTCTTCATGATCTGACTCATTTTCTGAATAAATCAATATATCATCGATAAACATGACCATGAACTTGTTGAGCTCGGGCATGAATACCAAGTTCATCAGGTACATAAAGTAGGCTGGAGCATTTGTTAGTCCAAAAGACATAACCAAATACTTGTATAAGCCGTACCTAGTAGAGAAAGCAGTTTTAGGTATATCCTCCGGTCTGATCTTTATCTGATGGTAGCCTGATCTCAAGTCAATTTTGGAGAATACCTTTGCCTTCTCTAGCTGATCGAACAAGATGTCGATGCGAGGCAATGGATATTTGTTCTTGATGGTCACAGCATTGAGTGGTCTGTAATCTACACACATTCTTAGTGACTTATCCTTCTTTTTCACAAACAACACTGGACATCCCCACGGAGATGAGCTAGGTTGGATAAGACCCTTGTCCAATAGATCTTGTAATTGAACCTTAAGTTCTGCTAACTCATTGGGTGGCATCCTATAGGGCCTTCTTGATATGGGTGCCGTACCTGGCACTAACTTGATCTTAAATTCCACATCCCTATCAGGTGGTAGACCTGGTAATTCCTCTGGAAATACATCCAGAAACTCACAAACCACTGGGATATCACAAAGTGTGGTGGTTTGGATAGCACAAGCTAAATGTTGGAGTTTGAATTTGCGAGAGAGTGGTACTAGAAAAGCATTCCCTCCCGTGGATTCTCTTATCATAATAGTATGGGTGCTAGTGTCAATAAGAACACCATGATCCTTCATCCAATTCATGCCTAAGATTACACTTATCGATAACCCGGGCAATATTATCAAATCAGTTGTGTACTCCCTCCCTTGTATAGAGATGAGCACATTTTTTACTATCTTTTTGGTAGAAATGGTACCCCCTGCTGAACTTATATTATAACCTCCTTTGCTTACTTCAATTATTTTTTGACCAGGTCTAGATGCAAATGCTTGACTCATAAATGAATGAGAAGCTCCCAAATCAAATAAAACAACAGCGTGATGCTTATTGATGAGAAACATACCAGCCATGACAACTTCTCCAGCGGGCACTTCCTCAACAGCGGTATAATGCACGTATCCTGGACGTGCCCTTACGTTCGCCTGCCTCTAATTGTTCTGATTTAGGTTGCCATTCTTCTTGG
This sequence comes from Miscanthus floridulus, assembly GCF_019320115.1. Lineage (NCBI taxonomy): Eukaryota > Viridiplantae > Streptophyta > Magnoliopsida > Poales > Poaceae > Miscanthus > Miscanthus floridulus. The sequence goes on along the minus strand of NC_089582.1, from coordinate 88,673,273 downwards.
GGTGGGGGCATTCCTTGGCCCAATGACCCATTTGGTTGCAGTTGAAACATGGCTGATTATTCCGAGGTCCAGTGGAGCTCCCCTGACTGCCAGTCCCTTTTGGTAAGGCAATAGTGAATGCCTTACGGAATGGTTTTTGAGGTCTGCTGTTCTAAGCTTTAGGTGGTGGAGGCCTAAACTTGGGTGTAGGTGGACGGAAATGTGGCCTAGCTATGATAGGCGCTTTTGATTGTGAAGATCCGGAGGCACCTGTCTCATATGCCCTCTTGTGACCCTTAGCAACGACATGCATGTGTATTGTGGTTTTCTTGGGTCAAGGCATCACTAATAAACTCATTGTACGTGACACACCTAGAATTGGCCATGGTCTTCATTAGTTTGGTACCCAGACCCTGCTTGAAACTCTCTATCTTTTTGTCCTCGGTATCTACAAAACCTAGAGCATATCTGGACAGGTTGTTGAATGCGTGCATATATTCTGTGAGGGTCTTCATTCCTTGAGTGAGCCTCATAAATTCAGCCACTTTCATGCGCATTAGGCCCAGGGGAATATGATGTCCCCTAAAAGCCAGCTTGAATTGTTCCTAGGTCACTCGCGCATTAGCAGGCAAAGACAACAGGAAATGTGTCCACCAGATCCCTGCTGGTCCTTGCAGCTGATGAGAAGCATACTCAGCTTTCAGATGCTCTGTGACCCTTAGCAGATGAAACTTCTACTCAATGGTATTGAGCCACTTGTTAGCCTATAGTGGTTCCTCAGCCACCTTGAAGATTGGAGGCTTCATATCTAGAAATTCCTTGAATGTACTGTGCTGATTTGGCTTGGCCCCTGGTTGATGTGGGTGGCCACGAGCGGTGTTTTGCGCAATGAGGCGCAGAGCTTCTTTCATTGTCCTTTGGCTCCCCAAGAACTGGGTAAAGAACTCCTGAGCGGACGACAGCGGTGGTGGTGACAAGTCATCATTATTGCCATCATGGCTGCTACCAGCTCCAGCACGGGTGCGCATCATCTGCAAAGTTGCAACAATAAGCGATTATTGGTTGATGCCATAAGATTGCAGATGAATCATAATCATGCCAAACTGAAATTACTGGAGAAAATTCTCAAATTCACAATAAAAACAGAGGCATAACAATTCATTCTCACAACATGACACCACCAATTTAATCGCTCATCGGACTCATGGCATGTTAATATCCAAATCATGAGCTCAGATAGCTCAACTGGAATTAGGGTTTTAACCGGACATGCGATAGTCATGCAAATAATCATATTACATGATAGTTCAAATCACCAACAACAAATCCAAACTACAGGTCCATTACATAACCAACGATGATACATTAAGTACTTATACTAAGTACTACACGATCTAATCCTTATCATAATCACTATCGAGGTCAGAGATAGGATCATCTCCTTCCTCAAGCTCCTCATCATCATCCTCTTCCATATCTAAACCATCATCTTCCCCATCAAGGATAGGGTTCAGCTGGTTGTTCAAATAGTGCACTTCATGCTGAAGATTCATTACTTGAAGTTGAGCTTGTGCAAGTTGTTGACGTAGGCTCCTTTCAGCATGATCCTGAGCGTGGCTCATGTCGCGGTGCCGATCTCGCTCTATCCTTATGTTAGCGACATGGTTTTCTGCTGCATCACGCAAACGTCTAGCTGTGGACACCTCCGCACGGGCGGTCTTCAACTGCTCCCGTAGTCCTACAAGTATAGCTTGATCATTAACTCTAGCTTCTTGAGCTGCTGCTCTCTGCTGATCCACTTGTTCCATTTGGGCATGAAGAGCGCCCAAAGCTTCATAAGCTTGGTCAGATTCCCTTTGGGCTTTACTTGCGGCTTTCTTTTGCTTGCACACACACTTCTTGAGCTTGTTTTGCGTGGCTTCAGCTCTCATGAGTTTGTCCATGCAGGTGGCGTATGATTCCTGCCAGAAATCCCTAGTGTCCTGGCGTGCACAAAACATCTTCATCACGGCAAACATTGCACTCATGGAAGGACTAGAGCTATTCACACGCTCATCCTGATCTCTAATCAAAGCATTTTGGCTCCATTGTTCCTAATTTGTGGTGGATGGATCCACCCAAGGAAACACACTCGCTGCACTACCGGTAAGTGCATCTCTATGTTGCTGACAGATTTGCCTCAGAACCTCAAAGGCCACAACTTGGGTAGCCTCCCAAGGAGTCTTTCCTTCCGATTCTACCTTCCACTCTTGCCAGAAGGGCGGTTGTGTGTGGGCTGGAATAGTGAGCCGCACCTCGTACCATGGCTATCCTTCCAAGTACTCTTTGATCCAATGATAAAGGGGTGGCTCTTGGTACCCCATGAAGTGCAGAACTCTCCACAAGAGGGTAAGTGTTTCGAAAACATTCAGGAAATTCTCACATCCGATGGGTGTTGCCATATGTACCATCAACATGTACACTTGGTGAGACAAGGCCATAATGGATAAGAGTTACATAACCGAGTAAGAAATTTATAAGGGGAGGAACAATTTAATTTTGTGAATGGTAATTATCATGATGCATGCTCGTTCCATACGTCCTCACAAACTTAGGAAAAATTTATTTCTAACGGTAGACACGGTGGCATACATATGTTCTCTCATATATAGCATAACTAGTCGAGCTACACGTTTCGTTGTTAGTGTACCTGCATAAGAATTTCATTTCAGCCCAACCCATAATAAAATATGCAGAATGTAAATTTAAATACTTCCATATATGTATACCCATACATATACTTCCGTATCAAGCTACCCGATAATAATTTAAACCCACAATTAAATACGTACCATATACACATGTAATCATACATACATAGTCGTACCAAAGCTAACTCTCCCCGATCGCATGTTCACATCTTGCGGTCATACACTCATCATCTTACCTTGGCGTAGAGGCATTTGATCCATACATTACCATTCAACTGAATGGCATCCATACAATAGCACGCCGTATGGACGATGAAGTAAAAACCCCCATGTTAGTACTTAAATAGCCACCTAATAGTCCTTAATTTGGGCATAAGGAAAGTGATCATTGGCACACTTTAGATTTCAAATACCTATTAATATAACTATTAGTTGCTAGAGAAGGGTTTTTGGAAAACAAAAACTTTTGTTTTAAATACACATGTGACAATTAACGTTGAAACTTGCTCTGATACCAGTTGTCGCAGAACCGACCAATTTATAAGAGTACAAGTACAATGGCAGCCCGCAAACGGTCGCACTGTCATACTTGAACCCATATAAACCCGATAGTCCATCGAGTACCACGACGGGTCTCGATAAACGATTTACAACAACCAAGATCATACAGGATTCAACATACATGCCACATATTACATAAAGTTCACAGATACATTTTCATCATCAGAGTATGAATAAAAGTTATTACAAACTGAGTTTGATAGATAAAGTGGAAGCAATTAAGTTTGAAAATAAAGTTTCCAACAAGTTTGATACAGTGCCAACTAGGATCATGGTCCACAAAAGCAAAGATAGGAATTAATAAAGAAGCCTGCTCAAGGCTTACTCCTTATCCACAACGGGATAGAAGCAACTCTTGCAATAACCATGATACACAGTGCCATCTGCAACAATAGGAAATAAAACTCTGAGTACGAGAAGGTACTCAGCTAGACTTACCCATTATAAACCAGAAATAAATCGACTCCAAGGATTATGCAAGGCCGTAAAAGTGGAAATAACTTGACAACATTTTGCATAAAAGCAATTGACTTAGTTGTACAATTACGATTTCTTTATCAAGTTAATTGTAACTATCCATTTCTAGATTAGCAACTATCATGTGCCAAACATGTGGTATATCAATTTAAAAGCATACAATAGTAACCATAGCAGGTATTGTACTTCCATATTCATTCGAACCATCATGTTCCATAACACAGTTACTACGATGTTAGAGCTAGCCAAGTTTCTCACTATCCGAGAGAGATGGCGATTCGAATCGATTTCAACCAGCTAGGAATTTATTCCTAACACAAACACAGGCATATCGCGCGAAGGCAGCCTTAGGTCACCTTTGGTACAACTCAGGTCTACATTTTGTGGGTCCGTACCGCGCCGCATAATCTAGGACACCAGATGCTAGGATGTTTAGGTCTAGCCTGCCCTTGGGCTCAGTCTGATTGTCCCCCAGAAGGAGCGCACAACAGAACGGGTCCCGGTCTGAGTTGAGCTACTCGGCTTCGTGGTCGAAATAAGTTATCCGACCAGCTAAGTGATAGGCATGCGTTCAATCTTGTCAGAAGTTCCAACAACGATATGGTCCTTGATCGGCATAGACGGAATCACATGAGTCATCCTACGCATAGACTCCACCCGGGCTCGATTTTCTTTTACTCTATGATTCTGTTCCACGATAGCAAATATAGCCAACCGTGCTCCGGTATCCACCTATATCTCGTAGGTGACAGGACATCACCTGACTTCTACCAGTCTAAGCATGGCTAAGCATATATTCGATCCTGCACCAATACCAGTTAAAGGTGTAATATCTAGACAAGGAATATATATGCATCAAGTGGTTCCATTCAACTCTTATAACCTAATGCATCAATCATAAGTACTTAAGTAATCATTTGTAAAATACTAGGAGACTTAGAATGCTTCGGGGCTTGCCTCGCAGAAAGGAAGTGGGGCGGTGGTCAGGACACTCCGAAAGCTCTTTAGGATTCTGCTCCACGCCTTCGGGAGCTATGACTTGAGGATTCTCCTGCTGGTCCCCTTCCTCTACCTCGTCGAATTCCAGCAACGTTATTTCTTCCTCCGATCCTAGATGCATGAATATGGTATAAGATATTATGAATGCATATATGTTAACAAGTGCATCATGTTCTACTGAGTAGGTGCATATCTTTTCTTGATTATGTAATTAATTACTTCGACAATGCATCTACTACTTCACAAACAGCAGCTACTTGTTTTACTCATAACTGGAGTTCTTATTATCCAAATGTAGTGATCCTAGACTTTCTGGAAAGCTTATAAAATTACCTACAACTTTGATATTAACCATTTTTATAGTAAACATCATTTTTATCATGCAACTTATCAAACTCTAGAATCTATCCGAAAACTATTCTAATTCGCATTATGACGCAACCATACTTCTACTTCATATGAGTATTCAAATTTTTACCACACAAGGTCTACCAACAGTTTAAGCACGCCAAATACACTCAAGAAAATATAATGGTGAAGCCCAAGCTATTTCTTTAAATACCTTTATTATTTTATTTAAATACTTGGGTTAAATAATAAACATATACCAGATGTACTTCATAAATTCTCAAAAATTTATAGTGCATTAATAATGCTATCAAAAAACCACTGTAAAAGTTTCATGCCATTTTTTCAGTAAAACATTCTATACAAAAAAGACAAGACAAAAAGGCTTACAATAGCAAAAAATAGAAAACCCTAGTGAAAAGTGTCAAGCAACAGATTTCCTATTTTTCTTAGCATCCATATGGTACTAGGATAACCTCCAACAAATTTCATGAATATTGGATTCATAAATAATTTATGAAAATTCATACAAGGATTACCTATTGATAAAAGAAAAATCTATAACTACAAATATATGCAAGCACTGATCATCAAATTTTTATCAGAGCTCATACAAGTCCAGAATAGCATACCACAAAAATTTCATAATTTTTGAAGCATAGGAACTCTAGATATAAAATAAACAAGTTTGCAAGCATTCAAAAACACATTTCAAATCTCTATTTAAATCTTCCAAAATTTCTACTGTAAGTGTCAAGATCATATTTTTCCTAAATACTACACTTCCTAAGGAACATTACTAAATTTATTTCACAATTTTTGAAGCTACCAAATTGGAGATCTAAAAATTACAATACAGTACAAACTCTGGAATTAAATGAACTATCCTATACTCTCACTGTTGCTGACCGGTGGGACCCGCTAGTCAGAGGACCCACGCGTCAGTGAGACGAGAACAGAGCAGCTACGTTGCGCGACGGTGGTGCGGCTAAAGCTCGCCGACGGCGAACTCATCGGTAATGACATCTTCATTAGATGATCCCTGTGACCTAACGCGTCGATTGGACTACTTGGTGGGACCCCCCATCGGCGCTAGCGACGATGACGGCGGCCATGGCGGCTCGGCGGGGCGGAACGACGGCGTTACGTCGGTGGAAGCCATGGTGGCTCAACCTAGAGCTCGAACAAGCATAACTGAACTACGGTGAACCTATCTCACGCTCTATCGTGGCCTAAAGTGGTCGGGTTAGGTCTGACCATGGCGATGGAGGTGGTGGCGGAGCTCCGGCGAGCTATTGTGCGGTGCGGTGGCTTACCGATTGCTATCAGCGGCACTGGGAAGATGCAGTGGGTTGCTGGGGTGGCGGTGGAGCTACTGTGGCGATGGAGAAGCGGCGAGGCTAGCCGGTGACTGGCAACAGCGATGGCGGGGAGCGGCGCTGCTGCTTCGGCGCTGCGGGCAAGCGAGTGGGAGGTAGGAGAAGCAAAACAAAATGTGGCGCAGGTGAGGCTCTCGGTCACGTGCAGGGGCTTCAAATGCCGTGCTCAGGCGCGTCATGGCCTGCGTGGTCAGGGCAATGGCGACGCACGGCCGTGGCTGGCCACCATGCGGCGGCTCTACCCTGGCGACGGTCGGCCACCGAAACGGTTCGGTCAGTCGATTCAGAAACCGAATTGGATGTCTGACAGAGGGTTTTCATGTTGATATATCTCCCGATACAAAGCCGTTCAGTGAATGATTCCAAAACAAAAGTTGTAGTCCTAAGTACCATCTACAATTCTTATTCAGTGAACTCGTGCTAATTCACAACCAAAACTGAGTAAAATCATGACCAAGGTCGGCCTGTCAGTCGGTCAGTTAACAAGGACTTAGCAAATTTTGTTAAGTGTTGACATGTTGATTTTTTCTGATTCTTGTGATCCAATTTCAAACATGTTAGGAGCTAAATCATTCAATGACCCAAAAATAAAAGTTGTTCCTTATATCAAATACTACAACTTTGCTTTAGTGACCACCTCCATGCAAGGTCTCTAACACCTAGTTCAAACTTGGTCAAACATGTCACATTTAAATGTTGATATACTTCAAACTGTGGCTCAGTGACCTATTTACCCCTAAGCATGAATATCAAAGTTGTTCATAATGATACTCTAAACATGTTCAAGCAAATTGCAAGGTCATACAATCATTTCATGTATTAGTCACTCATAGTGCTATTTAGTGTAATCACATGAAACATAACATAAGGGCTTGATCATGGGAAGTGGCATTCATGAACCATGTTCCATTTGCTAACCTAAGTATTGCCAATATATTTTTGTGACTCATATCAACCATGTACATGTATACCCTCATGATCATATGCATATATACACATGAAGACATGAAATACTGAGAAAAGTTGCATATGTTCAAGGAAACATGCGATAACAAGCAAATGTTGCAGATGTTTCAATCCAATGTTTCAATTGTAAATGCTTGTTTATGAATGCTTGATGCTCATGCTCATGTTATGCAAGTCAAGTTATGCAAGGCTAACACCCGAGGTGTTACAGCTCGTGCCCTTCTCAAGCAGAGGGGGATGCCGGCTGCCTTCTGGAGAGAGGCGGTGGTGTCGGCCGTCTACATCCTCAACCGCTCATCTACCAAGGCGCTCGATGGCAAGACGCCGTATGAGGCTTGGCATGGGCACAAGCCAGTGGTCTCCCACTTGAGGGTCTTCGGCTGCCTCATGTTCGCCAAGGAGCTTGGCCACATCAGCAAGCTCGACGATAGGAGCACTCCGGGAGTGTTCATCGGCTATGCGGAGGGCTCGAAGGCCTACCGCATCCTCGACCCAAAGACATAGCGTGTGCGCATGGCATGTGATGTTGTGTTCAACGAAGGGCGAGGATGGGCGTGGGACAAGGCGGTGGATGACGGCTTGGCTCCGACATACGATGACTTCACTATTGAGTACGTTCACTTTGAGAGAGCTAGGGGAGTAGGCAGCTCTTCCTCGACGAGCGCATCTACCCTAGTCCCCGAGCCTCCACGGACCCCGACGCCTGCTACTGCGATAGCACCACGCTCTCTAGCCAGGACCTCGGTTGCGATGAGTTCTTCGCCGGCTCCACCACAGCCGGCACCGCCACACACTCTAGCACCGACAGGCACCTCTCCGGGCATGTCTACTCCAACACCAGCTCGTGTCGAGCATAGCTCGGTTGAGCTCGCAACTCCGCTCTCTCACGACGAGGAGCGTATCGACGCGTACCACGATGGCGAGCCGTTGCGGTACCGTACAATGGAGAACTTTCTCGACGACCAGCTGGTGCCTCATGACCTGGAGGCGTAGTTGCACCTTGCGTGTGACGACGACGAGCCTCGATCGTTGGCTGAGGCCGAGAGACACGCGGCATGGCACGCCGCGATGCAGTTGGAGATGGATGCGATTGAGAAGAACCGCACCTGGGAGCTTGCTGACCTTCCTCGTGGCCACCGCACAATCACCCTTAAGTGGGTGTACAAGCTGAAGAGGGATGAAGCCGGCACTATCGTCAAGCACAAGGCTCGCTTGGTGGCACGAGGTTTCGTGCAGCAGGAGGGGGTCGACTTCGACGACGTCTTTGCTCCCGTGGCACGGATGGAGTCCGTGTGACTCCTCCTTGCGCTAGCTGCCAAGAAGGGCTGTCGTGTTCATCACATGGATGTCAAGTCGGCGTTCCTTAACGACGATTTAAAGGAGGAGGTCTATAATGAGGACATCGCCAAGATGGAGTCGAGGACGACTTGGGTCGGGTCCAAATGGTGTCAAGAAGCTGCACAAAAAATTTCAGATTTTTCTGATAAACGAGCGAAAAGTTATGCCTGTTTTACCGAAGGTATGTCAAGGTATGTTTTCCGGGAGGCACAACACGGCGGCGGCAGTTAGGGCAAAGCGTCCCTAAACTCTAACACCGATCACAGCAGTAGGTATTCGCCTGATGATGTAAGGAGGGCTGCGATGCAGGCAAAATAAGAGCGGCTGGCAACCTATCTAGGGTTTGCGCGGCGGCGAGAAGTTACACAAGGCGGCTAGCGGGGCAAGTCGAGTAATGTGGTGGCTTCGACTTGTTGTTTGGGAACGGTGGATGGGATAGCGGCGGAAAACAAAATCACAGCAACGGGCGATTGAACTACGACCACGAACACAATCCAAAACCAGCAACAAGACTCGACCACGGACACAAACTCAACAACACGAATCTGAAACGAAATTGCAAAGGCACAAAGGGCGATAGGACAGCGGAAATTGAAATATTTTTGGGCTTTTTGTGGACTCTAGGTAATGAACAAATATGAATCTAAGGCAAACGAGATTATACCTCACGGTAAACCTGAAATATCTGATACCAATTGATGAGTACAGGCCCGATCTTCCGAGAGGTAGCCGGTAAGTTCGATTTGTGGAGATCTTGACGTTGGCGATCCAGCTTTAAATCAGACACGATTCGAACCCTGCAACCGTTACACCACCGCTCCGTTGGTTATCAACCAAGCACAACTTGATTGACCTCGCCAAGAAGGCTTTTCCTGCAAGCGAATCGAAGAGCACAAGCAAGAAGGTAAAACACGCAATCTGAAATTGCAAATATGAATGACGCGAATATCAATAGAGGGTTCAAGAACTCGGTTCCAAAGGACTAATCGACACAGTGGAGGAGATCAAGAACAGGGGCCCTGGATCACTGTAAAAGGATTTGTCACCACAGTTACAATGAACGATTCAGTTTCTCGAGGGAAAACTAAACTCTAAACAAAACCCAATTGTGTAGCAGCGGCGGCGGCTGTGTTTATAGTCTAAGACTCGACCTAGGGTTGGGGACGGCCAGGGGTTGGGCGCCCACAACTTGGGCTTAAGGCCCGACACGATACATGGCCAAGTTGGCCCAAATAGGTGACGCAGCACCTTGCCGTGGTCACACAGAATGATCCACGGACCTTCTGGAGCTGGGACCAGATCCAAAACGACGGCATCGTCGTCCCCTTTCCAACGCATCCAAGAACGGCCCGTTTCGATGTCGTATGAGGAAGTTATGACCGAAACAGTAACGACGTGTCTGCTGAATCCGAGGACGACGTGGCAGCTGAGTTGGAAACGAATTGCAACTTGGGGAAGACCATGGCGTCGGTGTGTCCAGCGTGGCGATGTCCTCATCAGTCTACGTGCACCAGTCGCCGGGATTTGCGATCCTCGGCAAGAAGGGCAAGGTGCTCTACCTGCGCAAGGCCCTCTATAGCTTGCGGTAAGCACCGAGGGCGTGGAATGCCAAGTTGGATTTCACGCTAAAGGGGATGGACTTCGAGCAAATCCCGCACAAGACGGCCATCTACCGACGGGGCAGTGGAGGAAATGCTCTGCTGGTGGATGTCTACGTCGACGACGTGGTGATCACCGGCATCAAGGATGCGGAGGTGGCAGCATTTAAGGAAGAGATGAAGGCCACCTTCTAGATGAGTGACCTGGGGCCTCTCTACTTCTATCTGGGAATCGAGGTACACCAGGATGACTTCGGAATCACGTTTCGACAGACCGCCTACGCCAAGCGTGTCGTTGAGCTAGCTGGGCTCACCGACTACAACCCAGCTCTCACTCCGATGGAGGAGAGGCTGAAGCTGACCTGCGACAACACGACGAAGGAGGTGGACGCTACGCAGTACCGGCGTCTTGTGGGGAGCCTTCGCTACCTCGCCCACACACGGCCGGACTTGACATTCTCCGTCGGCTACGTTAGTCGGTTCATGCAGCGACCGACAACGGAGCACCGGCAAGCTGTGAAGAGGATTATCCGCTACGTTACGGGAACTCTCGACCACGGCCTCTACTACCCTAGGTGCCCTGGGGCGGCACACTTCGTCGGGTACAGCGACAGCGACCACGCCGACGACATCAACACCAGCAAGAGCACGAATGGGATCATCTTCCTCCTCGGCAAGTGCCTCGTTAACTGACAGTCGGTCAAGCAGCAGGTGGTGGCCCTGTCCAGCTGCGAGGCCGAGTACATAGCGGCCTCCACCGCTTCGACTCAGACGCTTTGGCTCGCTCGACTGTTTGGTGATCTCCTCGGTAGAGACACTAGAGCGGTGGAGCTCAGGATGGACAGCAAGTCCTCTCTGGCCCTAGTAAAGAACCTCGTTTTCCATAAACGGAGTAAGCATATTCGGGTGAGGTACCACTTTATCCGAGGTTGTTTGGAGGAAGGGAGCATCAAGACAAGCTACATCAACACCAAGGACCAGCTTGCGGATCTGCTTACCAAGCCTCTTGGGAGGATCAAGTTCTTTGAGCTTTGCTCCAGGATCGAAATGGTTCAACTTTCCCACGAGACGACGCACAAGACTTAGGGGAAGAATGATGGGATAAGTCTATGTGTTGGCTGGTCTTTGTGGGGCTGCAGCATATGGTCCTAGTGGCTGTATGGTGGTCTTGCTGCCCATCAAGAACAGCATCCTTGACTGGCTAGAACAACATCTTAGCATCTAAGACAATATCTATTTTAGGACAGCATATTAGCATCTAGCATCTTGGCATATGCTTGGCATATGCTTGGCTGGCTAGCAGCCTATAAGTATGTATCCCCAACCTCTCACGTTGGTATGGGCATTTGTGTGAGAAATAAATCAGAAAATTATTCTAACTCCTAGTGTTATTATCTCTCGATGAGAGTAAGAATTCAGCTACTGCCAAGAGTAAGAATTCAACGACTAACAGCTATTTCATGCCCTCGCAGCATTTATCTTGTTTCTCTTGATCCAAAGTCTGGGAGGATTTCGCTCTCCGTCGCCGGCGCTCTCACCGGCCGGGTGCCGAGAGAGAGGGGGCCTTGTTAGCTAGTGCCTGGCAGATTTGTCCACCCCACCACCGTCTTCATCTGCATGTTTTCCACCTTTCTATTCGTTCGTCTTCGTTGTTGAACCAGCCTATGGCTTTGTGGATCCGATCATACTGTATGCACTGAGGATCTGGTCGGCTAGTCTGGTGCGATTTTGGCCCGTATTCACCGCCTCCACCAGAACACTAGCATTTGTCCGTGTGCCTCCTTTGTGCCCTGGCATGGAGATGGAGCGCATCGTCCTTATTGTGCGTCAAGTTCCCGGCGCCGTGCATGGCTTCTGCATCAGACGCCTCCATCGGTCCGTTCATCTCCGGGCGACGGCCAGGCCGATAGCCTTCTCGTAGGTGACGATGGCAGTTCATGCTGCCTGTGGCGGGTATATGGTACTATAGCTCAATCAATTGGAACACCTGAAGCATCAACTAACGAGGGACATCATCGGCGTCAGTCGACGGTGAGAAGGCAAAAGGAATCCATATGCGTTGGACTGGAATGAGATAGAATTTAGTTAAGTTCTACGCAACACACGTGAATTGAGGTTAATACGATAACATTCCAGCAAGACCTCCACGGGTTGCAAGTGGTCTTGGCACGCCCTTATCGGTAGTCGGGTGTTCTTTGTTCCACGTGTATTTTGCTTCTCGTGGGATATTTTCCCTGGTGTGCATTCTACTAGTCCGGTATCGCGCGCTACGCTGTGCGGCCAAGGTGAATGGTATGGAAATATGAACAGAGCTGGGAGCAGAAACAAAAAAAAAAGTATACAGTGTTATACTGGATAAACAGCTATGAACAATATATTCAGACGGTGTACATGAATGAATAGTGAGAAACATTATTTTACAGCATCTGAACTGTGATGGTTACTGTTTGAACACGATGTCCATGTTTAAACGTGTTTAATTGTGGGCAACAACGTTTTGCCATGTTCGTTTCGCTGAAATTTGATTTATGCCGGTGCTTATGCTAATTTATTATAAAAGGAAAATATTCAGCCTGTTCGGGAGGCCGTAAACGATCGTGGATTATTTACTGCTGGTTGGTTTGATGTGAGAGAAAAACACTGTTCTCGGTTGGAAATTTGCGATCGTTTACGAGCAACCGAACAGGCTGATTATTCGTTCGCTGAAAAGTACTGCTGCAAAATAGAATAAATGTTCATGGAATGGAGAGTAATGAACAGTGACAAAAATATTGTTTGAACAGTGACTGAGGCGTTGAGAGTCCTGAGATTTATTCCCGGATGAGGGTTACTTAACCCCGTCCCTAAATAATTGTCGCTTTTGGTTTCCGTGCCATAAGTTTGATTGGATTTGTAGAAAAATACGTACAATATTTATATCTCTAAATAAATTCATTATGAAAATAGATTCAACGATCTATCTAATGATATTAATTTTGTATCATAATATTAATATTTTATATATATATTTAGTCAAAGTTGTTTTTTAGAAGCGAAAACGATAGTTATTTAGCGGCGGAGTGAGTACCTCAGTTTGAGGAGGGTAGATGTATTGTACTCCATAATCTTAATACATATATACCAAAGTATTTCGGGAAAACAAAGTATGGAAGAGGTTTTAAGGTAGCTTGAGGTAGCCTAACTGTAGGTAAGAGAATTGATAACAAACAGGAAAAAAAATGACAAAGGTCGAATAACAGTCACATTCAACAGAGCCCGTCTAGCTCAGTCGGTAGAGCGCAAGGCTCTTAACCTTGTGGTCGTGGGTTCGAGCCCCACGGTGGGCGTTTGTCTCTTTTTGATGTTTTGTTTTTTTTTTCCCTTGTGATGCTGTTGTTGTCTGTCTCATTGGGAGTGTCGGAGTGTCGGATTAGTGAGTGGCAGGACCGCAGTAGTACCGGACTGGAGCAAACAGCAGAGCTTCCACTTGCATGGTGCCTTTTTTTTTTTTTGAAAAATTGTGTTCTCCCCCTTATCCAACGGTCAAAATGTGATTTTACTTTTTTTTTCTTCGGTAATGCTGTTAGTTGAACACCGGACGTTTCGGACGCGCGTCAGATAAGACTCGATCGAGCCGCGAGCAACGCACCTCCCGGCTCCTTATCCGTTCCCATCCCGTCCCCCGTGACCCCCCGCGCCAACTCTCTGCTCCGCTCGCCCGCTCCTCCTCTGCGCTCCTTCGCGCTGCTACTCTCCGGGACGGACACCACGCTCGTATCCAGCTTGTTGCCACGCTTGCCTGTTCGTGCTCCCTCCCTCCCTCCTCCATGCCACCGGAGAGATGGCGACGGCGGTGGCTTCCGACGAGGTAGGTGGGTTCTTCTCTGGATCTGAGCCCTCCTCCTCCTCCTCCTCCTTCTCTGGATCTGAGCTATCCTCCTCCTCCACCTCCTCTTCCTCTGGATCTAGATCTAGATCCGAGGGACGTGACGGTGGCTAGGGTTCCGGCGAGCTCTGTTGCAATATGCTTGTTTCGCTATTGCAACAAGTAATTTTCTTTGTTTCATTAGTCTTTTTTCTGATGTTGCATCTCACATCGCACTTTGTTTCTATTGTTGCAGTAGCTTTTATTTGTTGCAACAAGTAATTTTTCTTTGTTGCATTAGTCTTTTTTATGTTACATCTCGCATTTCCTTTTTTGTTTCTGTTATTGCAGTAGCATTTTTACTGTTGCAACAAGTAAATTTTCTTTGTTGCATTAGTCTTTTTTTATGATGTTACATCTCGCATTTTGCTTTTGTTTCTGTTGTTGCAGTAGCTTTGGTTTGTTGTTGTAATAAGTAATTTTCCTTTATTGCATTAGTCTTTTTTTTCTGATGTTGCATCTCGTATTGCGCTTTGTTTCTGTTGTTGCAGTAGCTTTGGTTTGCTGTTGCAACAAGTAATTTTTCTTTGTTGCATTAGTTTTTTTTTCTGATGTTGCATCTCGTATTGTAGTAGCTTTGTTCTTTTTGTTGCAGTCGCTTTTGTTCTGATGTTGCAGTAGACTTGTTCTGATGTTTCATTTTGCTTTGTTTGATGTTGCAAATAATTTTTCTGATGGGAGCGCGGTGAGGATGTGACACACCTAGCGTGGGCGCGACGAGGGGATGGGCGGCGCGACGGGATGGTGGGAGACAGGCGGCGCGACGGGATGGGTTACGGGCGGCGCGGTGGGATCTCCTGTGGAGGCTAGGCAAACAGATGGAGATGAGGATGGGGATGTGGATGAGGTGCGGGCATGTCGGGGCTTGTTTGGGGGCATCCGATGGAAGCGGCTCGCATGCATGCGTGTGGAGAGCGATTTGGTTGCGGACGGGCACACATGCAGGGCAGCAGTGCGAGTGTCCGGGCGCTAGCAGTTTCGTTTTTTTTTAGCTTTGTGATTTTGTCTTTGTTATTTTCAAATGAATAATCGGTTTGCCTCTAAATGAACTAAAAAATCAAAATCCCAAAACCCAAAGGCGAAAAAGACCGTATTGCCCCTTATCTTCATCAGCCTCTTGCTCGTTCAACCAGAGGCAACACCGCAAAACGCGTTGCGGCTCGAGCGGGGGCGCGCGAGGCTCTTCCGTCGGCGTCGTCATCGCGGCACGCGGCACGGGCGGCGGCGGGTCCCGGCCGCAGGGCGGCGGCGGCGGCTACTGGCCGCCGGGCCGAGGCATGCCCCAACCGCGGGCGCGGAGGCGGATCTCGGCCCGGTGCTCGGTCGCGGACTCGCGGGCGGGGCGGCGGCGGCGCTCGGCCCAGGTGCGTGGTGCGGGGGCCCTGGCTACTGGGCTCACCCGCGGCGCTTGGTGCGGGTGCCGTGCGGCTCAGCGCGCAGGACAGTAGCCAAGCGGGGGCGTCGGCGGCGCATCCAGCGGTGGAGTCCGCCGGCGGCAGCATGTGCTTGCTGCCATGGCTAGCAGCTTTCTCGTTATGGTGCTGCGGGTCCCTGGTCGTCGTCATCGTCGAGGCTGCTCTGGAGTTCGTAGCTTCTTGAGTCTTGCTTCTTGGTGGAGTCCCTGTTGCTGTGTTGCACGAACGAGATATGCTTGGGTGAGATCATTTCAGGGATTATGTTTTCTTGCCTTGGTGTTGGGGTGATCTCTGAACGACTGATGGATTCCTATTGTTGCCGTAATGTTTTCCAAAATTTGCTAAGATGCTACTAAAATTTTGAATGTTTTTAAATATTAAATCTGATTTAAAATAATTGTAAATTCTGCAAAATTAATTGGTCAAATCTAACCATTTTTTGACAAAATGTCTTATTCTAAATAGGGGCAGGCCCGTATATTAACAGGAACAAGTGGGCAACGGTTCAGGGCCTCTAAATTTACACTGAATAGTAGCAATAGTTAATCCTTGAATAATAGAAAAGGGCCTCTAAATTTACACTGAATAGTAGCAATAGTTAATCCTTGAATAATAGAAAAGATAACACACGGCCATACCTGCAATCATTTGTTTATTAATTGGAGTATTGGCCCAATGTAAGGCCTATTGTTGTATCTTGGATACCAGATTAGTCTATAAGATAATATGAAAATTCGCATTATAATTATGGAATTGGAGAGGGGGTTTGTTTATTTCATTGATCTTCAACATGTCTTTTCAAAATAGCTAGGAGGTATGATTCTGGCCATGAAAAGCATAACAAGAAACAAAGATTAGAAGCTGCAGCTCAAACTCAAAGGAGCGCTCTTGATACATATCATGTGAAAGAATCTTAGTTTACTTCTCGAATTTTAGGGCCACATCACGCATTTTGTCTAGGGTCCTCCAAATCGTAGGTACTGCCCTGATAGGGGTAAAATCACAAATAGCTTTAGAAACAAGGGGCAAAATCGCATAGGTATATTTATTGTTTTGTATAAAAGTTAACACCGTCATGATAGAATAAGGACAAAGTGGTGCTTCGTTTTGAAAACGCAGGAGTAGATTCAAAAAGTAAAAAAAAACAGGGATAAAACCATAATTTTGATATAAAACAGGGGTAAGAATACAAGAGCTTTTTTTTTTTTGATAGGCAGTCTGTGCCATTTTGGAACTCCGCATTCTGTCGAGAGAGCCAAATAGAGCAGCAACAGCAAGCCATGCAGATGAGATGACGACGCGCTTCGCGACAGGACGGAGAGATTACGGACAGAAGAATCCCACGGGATTCCAGATGAAATGAAACAGCTCACTTCTGTCACGATACATACAAGCACTATACAGCTATAATAATTAATAAAAAAAAGGTTTGATTAACGCATGGCATGTATCCCAAATCAGCGGCTTAACGCATGGTGCGTTTGACAGGGTGTGCGTGTATGTCCAGCTCCTGCTCCAAGGCGGACCGCGGAGCACGTGCAGCATCCCCATCACATGCACAATTGTGGTCTGACTTTGAGACCTGAGCTGAGGCTGCCTAGCTACGCGCCGAGGCCGAGTAAACAACCTCGTGCTTCGATCGCCTTCGCCGGCTCTCCTCTTTCTCCACGAGCATCCAACTTCCAACCCATCGTTTCTACTTCATCATATATGCAGGCCAAAGCCCAAAGCCATGACATTTCTCAAAAAAAAAAAAAACCCCAATGACATGCGAAGAATGTCTCAAACCGTCAAACGCTAGTTGCCGGATCGTAAAAAAGGGCACCTAGTACTGGATTGCCTCAAAGAACTTGTATGTGGGCTAGCTCGATTTGCCCATGCATCACACACAGCCTGACGTTTCTTCTAGCTCGATTTGAGGCTTGAGAGCTGTCGGGTCGGGGTGCGCATCATCCGCGTGGTGTTTTGGTGGACTCGGCGCACCACACAGCGCATGGGGCATGGGCAGGACAGCCGCGTGAACGAACGCCCAAGGCCAAGGACCTGCTGATACTGATCTACGCGCAATTAATTGTGACCGCGTCACTCGCAGCTAGTGCGCGGCAGTACGCGTCAAGTTACAAAAAAAAAAAAACATCTAAATACGACATACCGAATGATTTTAGTTGCTTTGTGATGGTAGATTTTCCAAAATTAAAAAGCTACCCATACAAAAAAAATATAATGGCATTTTCTCTATCCTCATCAATGCTATCCAAGAAGCCGAAAGAGAGTTTTCTCATAAAAAATGGCATGTTTAAACATAAAACTTGGACTCGACGAATTAAGAATCTAATTTATATAATTTACCCTTTTTCTTTACTCAATTATGAAACCACTAAACAAAAAATATATAACTTCATTGCAATCATGTGTATGGTGCTTGCAAACCACCCATCGAAACTTCAAATCAACATATCGAGCTATTTTCAACTTCAGTATGGCACCGAATGTTTATGGGTTTTGAATCAACGCACCCAATTAGTTTCAATTTTCTGTACGAAATTTACACCAGTGTGTACTACTACTTACCCACTAGTTAAACCCAGCTGCGAGAGTACCCCTTGCAATTTACCCCGGGAATTGCCATCTCCCTCGCTGGAGTTGGGTTTCCCTCATTCTCTCTCCTCGTCATCCCCCGCGACGAAAAGCGGCCCCATCTCTCTCTCCTCCCCGCTCCGGACCGGAGCCTCCTCTCTCCACTAGAGAGCGCGGGACGTAGCACGAGAGAGAGAGAGAGAGAGAGAGAGAGAGAGGCGGGGGAGAGAAGCAAGCCGCGAGGTCACCGTCGCCGCCGCGATGGCTCGCCTGTTCCGCGAGTCCCGCCGCGACTCGTCCCACTCCTCCTCCTCCAACGGCTTCCTCCCGCCGGCGGCCGCTTCCACCCCCTCCTCCGCCGCCTCCGCGCTGCCCTCGCCGTTCCCGGACCTCGGGGTCGCCCTCTCCGCCGCGGACCTCCGGGAGGCCGCCTACGAGGTGCTGGTCGCGGCCTCCCGCACCACGGGCGGGAAGCCCCTCTCCTACATCCCGCAGTCCTCGTCGGTGGCCGCCGCGGGGCCGCCGCCGTCCCCGGCCTCCTCCTCCGCGTCCTCCGCTTCGCTCCAGCGCTCCCTCACCTCCGCTGCCGCCAGCAAGATGAAGAAGGCGCTCGGGCTCCGCTCCTCCGCCTCATCCAAGGGCGTCGGCAGCCCCGGGAGTGGCGGGAAGGCGGCGGCCCCGCGGAGGCCCGCCACGGTTGGGGAGCTCATGCGGGTGCAGATGCGCATCTCTGAGCCCGCCGACACCAGGATCCGCAGGGGGCTCCTCCGCATCGCCGCCAGCCAGGTAGGATTTCGCGGTTTGGCTGCTGAGATTTCCGCTGGAATGCAGCTTGGGTTTCTGCTCTTTGACTGACCCTCGTTCCAATGCTGCTGTTGGTGGATTGTGGTAGTAGATCTGGAGTCGGTCAAGCGTGCCATGGTGTTCTCGGAGTTTGTTGAAGGGCCGGTCGAAAATTCAGATTTAGCTAAAAATACACCTATTTTCTTATTTTATTTAAAAGTTATACTATGTCTTGGATATTTTTAGTTCAGGATTGGAATGCCGTTGTCAAACATGCGGCATTTTTATAGGGACGGGAGTGAAATGACTTCTCTCTCCCTTTTTTGTCAGATCTTGTAATTTGGGTGTCGGCTGCAGCAGCTGTTATTAATATTTGTTGCCAAGTTTTTTTTCCTAGCTTCATTGAATATAAAATTGCATCTCTCTACTTTGTAGTCACGACCTTTGTTTGTGAATTCTTACCTTGGTATAGGGTTTTCGTGATAAAGTGCCAAGATGAATTAGGAATGCACATACTCCCTCCGTTTTAATCTGTAAGTCAGTTTTAGTTTTGTCCCATGTCAAACTCGTCTAACTTTGACCGCCCCTGATAAGAGCGTATATATCAAAATATATTTCATGGTCTATCTAATAAATCTTGCTTGATGATGTAGATGATTGTGCATATAACTATAAACTCGGTCAAAGCTAGAGAAGTTTGACTTAGGACAAAGCTAAAATAACTTACAATTTGGAATGGAGGAAGTAAATTTTTAGGACAAGACACATAATTCACTCATCTTGATTGGACTGTGGTTTCTTTCCGTCTTTTATCTATTTTCTTTTGCAAGGGTAAAATTGGCAATTCATGTGCTGCTATACATTTGCATTGCACAACCAACACTTTCTACATTGTCCTGATTTTATTATGATTGAGCTTTTTTGGTATGAACCATATCCTGAGCTTGCTAGGTTCACATCTTGGGTTTTTTTCTGTACTATCTGCAATTGCAAATGTAGCTCTATATGTTCTGACACTCCGTATACTCCCTCTGGCATCTTGGTATTTAGTGGTAGATGGTCTAGTAGGCCTTTACTGTGTTGTTTAGAGTGTAACTAGTGACCCAGTTTGTTTTCATGATTGAAAGGATGATCACCGAACTTTGTATGGGCATGCCATAGTTATCACTAGATGCTTAATGGTTTAGAGTGTCAATTGTGAAATGGTCTCCAAAAGTTCTCTTGCGTCATTGTTTTCTTGGTTCATAGTAACTCATGAGTGAACGTGAATGTGGACAATTTGTAAAAGATGCAGTGATGCAGGTTCAATCAAATTTAGATAAAAACTGTAATTATAGCGTGTTTCTGTTGAAATATCATCATCAATTTGGTGGGATTTTATGGGGTTTATTGAAGTTTTTTTAATACATTCTTACATTTTTCATGACACAGCTTGGCAGACGTGCAGAATCTATGGTGCTGCCCTTGGAATTCTTGCAGCAATTCAAGGCATCAGATTTCCCTGATCCTCAAGAGTATGAGGCATGGCGGAGTAGGAATCTGAAGCTCCTTGAGGCTGGTCTACTTGTTCATCCACTCGTTCCATTAAACAAATCAGATAGTTCTGTGCAACGGTTGCGGCAAATTATACGGGGTGCATATGACAGGCCACTTGAAACTGGGAAAAACTCCGAGTCAATGCAGGGCCTACGTACTTCTGTCATGTCCCTTGCTGGAAGATCTCATGATGGAACTTCTGATGGATGCCACTGGGCAGATGGCTTCCCCTTGAATCTCCATCTGTACCAAATGTTGGTAGAAGCTTGCTTTGATAATGATGAGGGAACTGTGGTCGATGAGATCGATGAGGTGATGGAGCTCTTGAAGAAGACCTGGGTTATTCTTGGAATCAATGAGTTGCTCCACAATCTTTGCTTTACTTGGGCATTGTTCAACCATTTTGTTATGTTTGGTCAAGTAGATATTGAGCTGCTTTCTGCGGCAGAGAACCAGTTAGCTGAAGTATCTAAGGATGCCAAGACCACAAAAGATCCAAATTACTGTAAAGTATTGAGTTCAACATTAAGCTCAATAATGGGCTGGACAGAGAAAAGACTTCTGGCATATCATGAAACCTTCAATACAAGTAATATTGAGTCTATGCAAGGCATTGTCTCCATTGGAGTGTCAGCTGCAAGGGTTCTTGTTGAAGATATATCCCATGAATACCGCCGTAGAAGAAAAGAAGAGACTGATGTAGCTCGAAGCAGGGTAGAGACATACATAAGGTCTTCACTACGCACAGCTTTTGCTCAAGTAAGTCTTGTTAGTCGTAAATAGCATCCTCAATCTTTGGTTTAACATAAATGAATAATAATGCTGTTTCTGTACCTCAAAATACCTATATGCATTTTGTTTTTGTTTTGCCACATCAATTTATTGCTCATAACCCATCCCATGTTTGGTAAAAGGAATGGCTAGCAAGTTTTAACCTGGAAACTACAGAAAATCATTTTCCTCGATCTCAAATTACATTTGTACTTAACTGTTCTCTTTTATGCATGCTTTGAGATGCTAAGTTTCATAAAATTGATATTTTTTGGTATAGTGCACCAGCTCTTCTGTTATTGACGTTACTTTGACCTGTGTAGAGAATGGAAGAAGCAGATTCAAAACGATCATCAAGAAACCCTACTCCAGTTCTTTCTATCCTTGCGAAGGACATTGGTGACCTAGCTATGAAGGAGAAAAATTTGTACAGTCCAATACTGAAGACATGGCATCCTCTTGCTTCAGGCGTTGCTGTTGCAACTCTTCATTCTTGTTATGGAAATGAGCTGAAGCAGTTTGTAGCTGGGCTTACAGAGCTGACCCCTGATACAGTTCAAGTACTTAAATCAGCAGACAAATTAGAGAAGGATCTTGTTAATATTGCTGTAGAAGATTTTGTGGATAGTGATGATGGAGGCAAGTCACTAATCAGAGAGATGCCGCCATATGAAGCAGAAAATGCAATTGCTAATCTGGTGAAAGTGTGGATAAAAGAAAGAGTAGACAGACTCAAGGGATGGGTTGACCGGAATTTGAAGCAAGAGGTGCTCATTTTCTCCCTTTCACCATCAGACCTTAATTTCTCGATATAAATAGAGTCATAATTCAGTAACCAATGCCGTGTGCTGTTGTAGTTTAATTTTTTAATCCATTTTCTGTATATATCTGATCTATCTTAAACGTGCTGTAGTAGCAATGTATTATACTATTATATACTTAACTAAAGTGGACTGTTTTTTCATCTAATCCATAATCAGTGATGTTATTTACTAAGCACTCATCTTTGATGCATAATGTGTTTGCCTATTTTGTCCATGCTACTTTTCCATGTCCATCATCCATTTGCCACTCATCAATGGTTACAAACCTCTGAAGTGAGCCCCTGTGCGTTCAGTACATGATACAGAGTTCTGTTATGCCTAGCTTGAAACTTGTTTCTATGGGCTTTGCATGATTTCTGAGCCACTAAACCTGGTAAAATCTTTTATGCAGACCTGGAATCCAGGTGCCAACAGGGAGAATTTTGCTCCCTCTTCCGTGGAGATGCTTCGGGTTGTTGGTGAAACGTTGGATGCATTTTTCCAATTGCCTATACCAATGCATCCAGCTCTTCTTCCTGATCTGACAGCTGGGCTCGACAGAAGCTTACAGCTTTATGTTGCTAAAGTAAAATCTGGCTGTGGTAAGTACTAGGTAAAGGTTAAGTAATTTTTGTTAATGATATTCCTTTGATGAACCTCATTTCTGCTTTTGTATCACTGAACAGGAACACGGAGTTCTTTTATGCCCCAACTACCTCCACTAACGCGATGCGAGGTTGGCTCCAAGTTATTATTCAAGAAAAAGGAGAAACCACAAAATCTGCAGGTTCACGTATCACAAAATGGAGCAGCCAATGGCAATGATCCCTTGGGCCTTCCTCAACTTTGTGTGCGCCTGAATACGCTTCAGTACATCCGTGGTGAGCTTGAGAACCTAGAGAAGAAAATAAAAACGAGCTTGCGAAATGTCGAGTCAGCTCAGGCAGATATCACTGATGGACTGGACATCAAGTTTGAGCTTTGTCAGGCAGCCTGTCAAGAAGGCATTCAGCAGATTTGTGAGACGACTGCATATAAGGTGACGTTCTATGACTTGGGCCATGTTCTCTGGGACACCCTTTATGTTGGGGATACTGCATCAAACAGGGTGGAGGTACTGTTGAGGGAACTTGACCCTGTCCTTGAGACAATATCTGGTATGGTGCACAACAAAGTGCGGAACCGTGCTATTACTTCACTGATGAAAGCAACTTTTGATGGTTTCTTGCTGGTGCTTCTTGCTGGTGGGCCTTTGCGTGCTTTCACCCGTCAAGACAGCCAGATAATAGAAGATGACTTCAGGGCCCTTAGAGATCTGTATTTAGCAGATGGGGATGGTTTGCCAGAGGAATTAGTTGACAAGGCATCCTCTCAGGTCAAGAATGTCCTGCCCCTCTTTCGAGCAGACTCTGAAAGCCTCATTGAGCGATTCAAACGCATGATGGTTGAATCGAATCGGTCTGCGTCCAAGAACAGGTTACAAATGCCTCCAACAACAGCGCATTGGAGTCCAAATGAGCCTAACACAGTCCTGCGAGTTCTGTGCTACCGGAGTGATGAGACAGCTACAAAGTTCCTCAAGAAAACTTACAGCCTACCGAAGAAGATTTGACTTGTGGGATAGATCACAAACCATATGTACATTTTCCTGTCACAATCTCTGGTTGAGGACCGAGGAAATACCCACTGTAAAGTTTCCACAGCAAAGACGCCTCGTCGAGTGATTGTCAACAAGAAGGTTTATTCTGTGGTGCTGGAGAGATGTGTCTGGGTGTTTTCGGCGGTTCGTGTCATGGATAGCTTTTGGGGTGGAGGGTGGATTACTTACAGCGGGATTTGTTCATTATATTATATATGTTAGCCTAATCCAGTTCTTTTGCTGACCTTGTGCTCGTGTAATTTGATTCATAGCTATACCCATCGTGTGAATAAGTTGTGTGCTCGCGTGACACTGTCTGGTGCTTTTGATGTGACAATATGAGGGGCATCTGTATATTTTTACTGCATCGTGCACTCCAGTACTTTTACAGCTTTCTCCACCATATCCTTGTTGGATCTGTTCTTCACAGTTCAATCGATCGTGTTCAAAGGATGCTGCATTCCAGTGTCATATAATCTGTAACGAGTGTTGTTTGGTTATGCAACTATTTCATGTCATTGTTTCCACAGTGGAAATATTCGCTGTGTTCTGAAAAACATTATTCTCTAAGATCCATTTTGGATTAGCTTTTCTGTGAAGCCAATTCAAGTGGAAAGTTTTATTTTAATGTTTTTAAGACTGCCGAGTTGTCAAGAGCAATGCATCATATGTTGGAACGAACCAAGTCTTTGTAATCATGCCTAACAGACTCTTAAAGGCTTAAGATGGAGACGCACCAAATACTAAGAGGAGGAGCCGTTTTGGATATGGAATAGAGGAGTTGGAGCCATTTTTAGCGTACGGGGATGAAGCTGCAATTTGAGACTCTGATCTATGGTGATTTGAGTCTAGGGCAATAGTCAAACCAAACATGGGCCTAGATATGGTGATGTATTCTTTTTATAATTCTATGGCCCCACAACGGAAGACGACGGACATGATGTACGTCCTAGGGTATAAGAAAAGAAAGGTGGTGACAGTGGCAAAGGGCCTGTTCGGGAGAGCTCTATCTTAAAAAAAAAAAATCACATCCAAAGCACTAATTTCACTCAGATCCATCGTGGAGCATCTACACCGTGGACCTACAAAATTGTTTCGGACAGTTCCATTGTAGATCTAGATTCACCATGTCGGGCTGGCCAACATCCGGTCAATAGGCCCACGCGTCAGGCTCTTTATCTTCGTCATAAAGTTTGGAGCAGAGCACGATCGACAGGAGGGCAACGTCCGCACGGCTGGCGGAGCTTGGCGCATGGCCGGCGGCGGGGCGGCTCCTGCACAGCGGTGCGACAGCATCTATGCACGAATGGCGGTGAAGCTTGGTGCGCGATGGAGCAGGGCTGGCGGCGTTGGTCATGGCTCGACCATGGCTTGGCCGGGCGCAGGATTGCACAACGAGGTCGAGGCGCCATGAGGGCAGGGCTGAGCATGGGAGCGGCCACGGCGGCGCCAGCCAAGGCGCGGCTAGGGAGGAGCTGAGCAAGACCATGAGCACGGGGAGGATTATCTAACGGAAAGAAGAACCAGAAAGAAGAAAAGAACTGTTCCCTTTTGTGTAATGAGTATCATGGTGGCTAATTTTACAAAACTCCACCAAGCTTGGTTTTTTAGAGCTCTCTTTGAGATGCTCACAGAATACAGAATCCATGGATGAAGGGGGTGGGGGGGGGGGGGGGGGGGGGGGGGGGGGGGGGTTAGATCTATGGATTTCGTAGAACTGCTCTATGGTGGATCTGTGTGGAGCTAAAAGTGTTTGATTGAAAAATGGAAGTAGAGTTGTTACGTGCTGGAGCTCTCCTAAACAAGCTCATCCTTTCTTCCTTCGAGCACCAAACCAACTTGAAAACAAGCGGTTCATCCTCCTTCATCCGCATAGCATCAAACTCGCTCTTCAAGGTTTGTAATTGCACCTCCTTGACGCGATCAACACCTACAAACCTTGCCTTCAGTGAATCCCACACTTCCTTCCCCTTCTTATTCTTCGCGACTTGCATCAAGAGATCATCAGGCAGGCACTGAAGTAGGTCTGCCCGCACCTTCTTGTCCTTCCTCGCCTCGGCTAAAGTCTGCCCTTTGGGTAGATGTCCCCGCCGGTGGCTCCAGCCTCCATGATCTCCCACACACACCTTGATCTTCCATGATCGCCTACACTCGGATGCTCCAACTCGTGTAGTTGGTTGCCGTCAACGGAGGGTACGCGATCTGCCCACCACTGCCGACTCCGCTGCCAACTCCACCACCGTCGGCACTCCGATGATCACCCATTGGAGAGATCAAAAGGTAATTAGTGTGTGATTATGGATTTGATACCAAATGTTAGCACCTAGGATCACAATCGCACCTAGTTATCACTGTGTCTAGCATAGAACACAGGGAACATGCAAGAACAAAGAAGTACACGAACTGCAACTGCCAGAGGACAGTGCTATTTTCACTGATGTGTAATGAACAGTACAAACACGGTTACACTGGTTGCAATGCGCTGATACGAAATATGAAATTCCAGCTACTTATATCAGTAGCTTACAAACATAACTGAAAACTTAAACAACTGCTAAAACGAGATACACGGAGACTTCAGCGTAAAACCACCTGGGCGTGCACGACGTGGGCGCGGTCACCAGCACCCTCCGCGTCAACTGCTCCCGCCGTGTCCACTAGAATTCGAATGGCTTGCTCCTGCCACTCCAGCAAGCACGCAGCTCCTTTGGCTTCAGTGAACAGCAGGCTTACACCAACATCCATGACATATCGTCCATTGTTCCTAACGCAAACTGCAGTGTGCCGTGCCGCATGCCTAAGCATCACTTAAGCAAGCGGCTTCAACTTGGGGACGAGGACAAGGGGCACCCGCGGCGGCGTCGAGAGCCCCGGCGCCTCGACCATGTCCAGGTCCGCCGGGCGCATGCCGCTGGGGAGCTCCCAGTCGAAGTGGCGCAGGAGGCTGGCGAGCGCGAGCTCCAGGGCTGCCAGCGCGAAGCTGATGCCGGGGCAGATCCTCCGCCCCGCGCCGAACGGGAGGAGCTGGTAGTCCGTCCCCCTCAAGTCCACCGCCTTCGCCTCGCTGCCTGCCAGGAACCGCTCCGGCCGGAACTCCTCCGGCGCGTCCCACGCCGCGGGGTCCCTTCCGATCGCCCACGCGTTGACCAGCAGCGCGGTCTTCGCGGGGATCTCGTACCTGCCGCCCTGCACGGCCGCCGCGGTCATGGACTCGCGCGGGAGGAGGAGCGGCGCCGGCGGGCGGAGCCGTAACACCTCTTTCACAACCGCCCTCAGGTAGACCATCCTGTTCAGCTCCGCGTCTCCGATGGCCGTTAGCTGCTCGGAGTTGCCGGCCACGCGCGCGATCTCGTCCTGCAGCTTGGCCATAACCCGCGGGTTTCGGGTGAGCTCCGCCATGGCCCATTCCAGCGTCACGGCTGTTGTTTCCGTCGCCGCGGCTATCATGTCCTGCATGCACGCCACGCACGGAGGTCAACGCAAGGAATGGATCGTCGCCGGGATCAGGCGGACCGCGGACGTGCAAGATTTTCGACAATCAGAAAGAAATGGATCTGTCATCGATCACCTTGGCGATGGCTTTGATGGCATCGTCGTCCGTGAGCTCGAAGCCTTCGAGGCCGCCTTCTTCCCTCAGCTGCAGGAGGACGTCCAAGAAGTCACCACCCTGTCCCTGCCCAGCCGGCCTCGTCTTCTCCTTGTGCTCGGCCACGATCTCCGACAGGAACCTGTCCCAACCCGCGTTCATGTTGTCGATCTTCTTGTCGAGCCCCGTCGCCCACCTGAACACCCTTGCCGCCGCGTCCGGCAGCACGTCGTCCGCCTGGAACCCGGCCAGCAGCGTCGCGGTGTGCGACAGCAGCTGCCTCAGCCTCTCGGCCGTCGTCCCGGCGGTCCCGGCCGCCGCGCGGGTGACCACTGAGTTAGTGTAGCCGTACAGGAGCTTCTTCACCTGCACGGCCTCTCCCGCCTCGGCGGCTCGCCGGGTCCGCGCCACCAGCGCGGCCGCCTCTGCTTGCCGCACGGGCGCGAACGCGTCCACGCGGCGCTGCGAGAGGAGGTGCACCACCGCGACCTTCTTGGCCCGGCGCCAGTGGTCCCCGTACGGCGAGAAGGAGATGTTGCGGGAGCCGTACGTCTGCTTGTGAGCCGACGCGTTGTACGGGCGGGAGGAGAAGGCGAGGTCGTGGTTGCGGAACAGGTCCGCGGCCGCCGCGGCCGTGGACACGACCAGGGTCCGCCGGCGCCCGAGCTGCAGGAGGAGGATCCCCCCGTCGCCGCCATAGCGGAGGTGCAGCTGGTGCAGGGACCGGTGCGGGAGGCGGCCGATGAGATGGAGGTGACCGACCAGCGGCAGAGACGAGGGCGATGGCGGGAGCTTGCTCCTGCTCCACCGGTTCTTGACGATGTAGAGGAAGCCGAGAAGAAAAGCAGCGCCGGCGACGGCGAGCACGAAAGCAGACATCTCCTCCTCACTCTGCCGACTACTGAGGCTGAGGCAGACAAGATCGGAACGACTTCGCTCAACCAACTCTATTTGTTTATAAATTAGTACTATTATACTAGTGATAATCACTGTTAGTCCTAGGTAAAAAAAAATCTGCCGGCGGCTACTGAGGGAGGACTGTGCTCAACCAGCTCCATTGTTTATAGGGCTTGTTTAAGAATGCTCTATCAAGGCCCTTTTTAGTTTCCTCTAAAAATACCAAATTTTTCAAGATTTTCCGTCACATCGAATCTTTGGAGCATGCATGAAGTATTAAATATAAATAAAAAATAAAATTAATTACACAGTTTAGACGAAATCCACGAAACGAATCTTTTAAGCCTAATTAAACTATGATTGAACATTAATTGTTAAATAACAACGAAAACGCTACAGTGTCGTTTTGCCAAAAATTTCGACAACCAAACCGGCCCCAAGCATCTCGCCAACTCCATAGTGGAGCATTTCCACAGAAAACTTGGATTTTCTATCTCTTTGGTTGGCTGGAAATAATTTGACCTGACTCCTAGTATGCAGGCTCAAGCTGTTTGGTTGCTTGTATGCCATCCTGATCTCGTCCGACACGTGCAGCCAGCACCTCATAGCCTGACTCGCAAGAATCATATTTAGAATCGCGAGAGAGCGGCGATGCATGCACAAGAGTAGGCAACCAAACAACTGCTCTACGCAATCCTGGCTCTACGGATAAGGCAACCAAACAATAATGGTTGGGAGTGTTAAAACAGATTTTACGTGGTCAAACCTATCAGATTTTTTAATATGCAACCCAGCAGTAAAGCATAATCAAATCTAACGTATAAAAATCTGACAGATTTATTAAAAAGAAATCTATCAATAAATAAATAACAAAAAGTTAGAGTGGCTTGCATGACCACAGCCTAACTAGAGAGGGTCTAGCTAGCTAGATGTGATTGGGAAAGAAACCAAACAGACCTAGGTGCTTCACAAATTTAACCTTTTTTTTCCTTTTCGGAGGCTGGTGTAACTATTTCTGCTTGACTAGCAAAGTTAGGAACGAACAGAAATAAAAAAAAGAATAGAACAGTCCAAAATAGACACATCAGACTAGTGATGATAATCACTGCTAGTGCTAGGGCCTTGTTTAGTTGGCGATTTTTTTTTAGAAACGATACTGTAGCACTTTCGTTGTTATTTGGCAATTAGTGTCCAATCATAGTCTAATTAGGCTTAAAATTTTCGTCTCGTGAATTTCGTCTAAACTGTGTAATTAGTTTTATTTTTTATTTATATTTAATGCTTATGCATGTGTCCAAAGATTCGATGTAATGGGAAATCTTGAAAAATTTTGCAAAATTCACCAGGTTAAAAAAAATCTGCTGGGCCATCCTCACGAGCAACATCCGCGCTGGGACGACCTCGCATGATCGTTCAACTACTCCTTTTTTTCGGCCTTTTCTTATATAAGAAAAAGAATTCCAAATTCCGTATTAGTACTCTCTTTTGTCCTGAAATATAAGGAATTTTAAAAAGTTTAGGATAAATTATGGGATAATGCAAATGATGCGTATAACCCTCCTTAACTATAGATATTATAAGATAATGCAAATGACGTGTGTAACCCTCCTTAACTATAGAAAGGCTTTGTGCTTACTATATTTTGAGCCTAGTTTTAGACACTAATGACAGGTACGTGTGATCGGGACTTTGAGAAAGTTATTTCACCTAAAATATCTTATAATTTAGGACAAATTTTAAATGCTTCAATCCTTATATGTCAGAACGGAGGGGCAGTAGAATTTCATCATGTTCTTCACCACTACTTCAGCAATACTTTTCAACGAACGAACAATATATTTCTCTCACAAAAAATCAGCATAAGCATCAGCATGAGCCAAATTTCAGCATAAGCACCAGCATAATCAAATACCGAGTACTACAGATCACTGTCGTACTCTTACTAATAAAAAGACTTAACTTAATCTATTGATATAAGATACATACGGTAAGCATGCATATATTGAATAATCCAATTTTGATCCTAATAGGTACTCAGTGTCGCGCCAATCCAAACAGATAAGTAGATAACCAACCTAAAAAAGTGTACTCTATCAGCCCTGAAAAATATGAGATTTTGAGTTATCTTAAGTTTGATTGAGTCTATAAGTTTATAGAGAAGAACATTAATATCTAATTATTCAAAGAAGTGAATTACAAAAAATATATTTCATAATCTAATGGTGTTATTTTTTCATCATAAATATTATGTGTTTTTATAAATGAGTCAAATTTAATATAAATCAAATTTAGGGTAACTTAAAATCTATTATATTTTAGGATAAACTGGTTCCAAACATCAGACAATACGTTTAATTTATTTTTCAACTGATAAATACGCCTTTGCATATAACATGACATAATTTATTGTATAGTCACTTGGATGACTTGCAGAGCTTAGAGATTAATTTGTTCAACAATCATGTCATGTGTTCTCATTCATCTTGGAATCGAACTTCGTAATGTGCCTGGATGCTAGTCTAACTCTTATAGACACGAGGGACTCCAAGATTCATTCAATGATTATGTCATGTATTCTAACTCATTTTAGATCAAACTCCACACCATGTCTGGAGAATAAAGGACCGCGAAACGCTCTAGTACTACTATAGTACTCCATCCATTTCAAATTATAATGTATTTTTGGTTTTTTTGATCATTGCTTTTACTATACATCTAGATATAGCGTATATCTAAGTACATAGCAAAAACTATACATCAAGAAAACTAAAACGTCTTGTAATTTAGAATGAAGGAAGTATTATACTATTAGTTCACGGAAATGCACCTTGAAGACCAGACAAACAAAACTCGAACCATTTGCACGTGTGTCTCTTCCACTTACCTTGTACGAGGCAACTAATTAAGGGCCTCTTTGGCACGGCTTATGCCGGCTTCGGCTTTATCTATTTTACGTAAATCGAGGCACTGTAGCGTGAAGCCGTTTTATAAGACGGGATTAAAATAAACTAGAAGCCGGAAAAAGCCAGTTTTTCTAGCTTCACCACCTTTGGCTTCACCGGTGAAGCCATTTTGGATGAGCCGTGCCAAAGGGGACTTAACTCTCCCTATTCTTGATGCTGCAATCCTCGATGGAAATGACATGGCATGTATACAGGCAAAAAAAAAAACACTTGATTTATTGCTTAGAGGTTTGATTTGTTTGGTTACTAGTTAGATTGAACTACTAGCTAACGCTCAGATAGGATGACTTATACATACAAACTCACAAACACAACATTCTGAGTGGTAAAATCTTTCGATCCAAAACCAATGACATGAGTTCAATATCCTATTCTTATATTAGATTATTTTTACTTTGACTTTATCATTTCCTCCTCTACTTTCGGGGATAGAAAAAAGAAGCGGAACATAAAAAAGGTGATAACGGGAAAATCAAAATACAAAAGAAAATAGAGATGGACGAAGAAATTCTAGCGACTTTAATATAAGGCCCTATTTGGTTTTTATGAATAGAGAGAAATTGAAAAGTAATATAGTAATAAAATGGAAAGCATTTTCTAAATATTGGTTTTAACTCATGAGATCAGGCCGTGTTATAAGTATAATTTCGCTTCAGTGTGTGGTAGCACACTGTATTCGACATCTGTTGTTGCTCTGGCCTTTGGGTTTGGAACGATGGATCTGATTCTGATGGTCGCAGTAGAGTTTAAGGTTAACTTTAGTGTTTATTCTCCTGTTAAATTGTAAAGGAAGCCATGTCACCAAATTCCATACCAAGAAAAATTGCTTTAGTACTTAACTTTTTATCATGCTGCTGACGGACCAGGATCCTAAGGTTCCCTATGAGGTCGACTACCCGGCATGGGCCTAGACCGGTCCAAGGTCTGCTTGAAGGCACGAGACAAGGTGGCGTGTACTCCAAGCTATCAAGGACCGACCTAATCGGATTCTAGTAAAGATAGCTTCTGTAATAGAACTAGAGCTCTTCTGTTGTATCCAACTGACTAGATCAAAGTGCCTGCCAGGGACACCCTTTGTAATAATCTCATACAAAGCAATCCAACACAAGGCCAAACACCGAACTAGATGTAAGGTATTACGCTATTTAGCGGCCTGAACCAGTATAAATCGTTGTCTTTAGGTTCACCGTTAAGTTCTACATACGCCAAAGCCCACAAATCACTGTCCCGGGTAACCCTGCGGTGTGTTGCTGGTCATCAAACACCCGGCCTCATTGTAAATTAAAATACTATAATGATGAACAACCTTCTTCACTCATTTCTCATTCTTCTAATAACCATATATTCTTTGTTTATTCTTTGCATCGATGCTCAAATAAGCTACAAGTACTTATACAAATTCTAAACTAGCATCTCTCGTGTTTCTTTCAATATCCTACTTACACCTTCTTAGTACACATATTGATGTTAAAAGTATGCCACCACTCACCAAAGTGATTTAAAGTTTTCTATTATTGTACACATACTAGTTGACAATGTGATCTGGAAGCCATTGCTACAATGACAAAAGGTTAGAAAAGATGGAGCTATAGAAACCGTACCAAAAGGTCCATAATCATCGCTAAGTGGTTATCTAGTGGATAAGTCCACTAGTCATTGATCCCTATGTGTGCCAAGGAATTTATTCCGACAATAATTACAGAGATTTTTCTATCGTTCGTTAGCGGTGGATCTACAATGTTTATTCACAAGCAATTTGTATTAAAACTGCTTTTTTATTGTATATATTTCTACATTCCAACAATTTCTCTGTACGCATTTTAGAGAATTGTTGAGAAATCATGAATAATGATGATAATATTTGATGATCTAATTGAAGTAACGGTTGGAGTGTTTTTTTTACCAATTACCAAAATCTTTATTTATAATATGAAAGGATATAAAAAGATTCTTAGAATTGCTTTTAGAGTTTGTTTTATCTCTGTCACTAGTTCTACTACTTCAAATTCTATAAAAACCTCTATAATTTCATATTTTCGTTGTTGTGAAGCAATGAAATCTGTTGTAAAACATAAATACTCAATCCTAGAAGGAAATGAGAAGAAGGAATTATAATTCTAGTCTATTTTGTACGTGATCTCTTATCAAACTCTTAGGGTTTGACAGGACTATATATACGTGGGAGCTCTATGTTGTAATTATCAATATTAAGAGAAATAAAGATTAGTCTCCCTATCTCTTGTGTCAATGTATTCTACTTTCATCTACTGTGTTGATCAGGAGAGACGGAGAGGGGAAGGTCCTAACCGCTGGCAACATGTTTTATAACACGTCATCAACACGACGAGCTCTTCGTCGACATCGCCATTGAAGCCGTCGCCGATCTTCAACGCCAGCGCATCCGTCGACATCCCGTCGAGACTACTTCGACGATATTGATATCCCCGATGTTGTTAGTGGAACGGATCTGCTACCTCTACGTCAACATGCACCGTCGTTGTCAAGCCAACAGTTCTATGATAATGCCAAACGCCCTACGCGGTATATATCTACTAACCACTGCCCTAGGCGGCATGTGAAGTAGATCAATTGGCATCAATAATTGAAGGTACGAATTATATAGGCGAAATAGCCATTTGGGCCCCTGAACTTTCGCGCAAGGCTCAAATTGGCCCCTGAACTATCAAAACGTCCACTTTAGTCCTTAATCTTCTGATTTACAACTCAATCTCGTCCATTCTGCATGATTGCTGGACACGTGGACAGCTGCACATGGAAAATGTCTAACATGTCCCTCCCTAATTCCTTTACCTAGCGTGGACGGTCATGGCGTTTTCCTGTCTGTCTCTTTTCCTTCCTCTTGGCCTTGCCCTGTCTCTCTTTTCTCCATGGCGTCTGCACAGGTAGGTTAGGATTTTGGCTTAGGGAGGACAGTAGTGGGCACACCCTTTTCTTGGTGGAGGCGCACCCCTTCTCTTGGTGGATGCACGCCCATCGACCTTGGGCAGGCAGACTCCGGCTCATCTACAACCACGAGGCAGGAAGAGGAGTGGAATTGCTGCAACAGGTGAGATGAAGTGGCACTTCACTAATTTTGTGATTGGATTTGATTTCCTTGTAGAATGTTTGAATTTGACCATATAGTTGATCTGTAGGGCTGCAAAACAATGTCTGAATTTGAGGTACTTGAAGTTCGATTTCATTTTAATGGGGACTTTGTTCTTGATGGGTTAAAGATGTATTTCAATGGGGATTGTGGAGTGTCTCACATAGAGAAGGACAAGATATCTATCCTAGAACTTGAAGGACACCTGTTGGATCACACAACTTTTCCTAGATTTGTTAGAATGCATTGGTTGCCATATGGTGCTGAATTGAATAGTGGAATGAGGTTACTTGTAGATGACAAGTCATGTTTGGACATGATTAATGAGTAGGGAATTGCTAGAGCTATA
The DNA here is from genome assembly GCF_019320115.1 of Miscanthus floridulus. Lineage (NCBI taxonomy): Eukaryota > Viridiplantae > Streptophyta > Magnoliopsida > Poales > Poaceae > Miscanthus > Miscanthus floridulus. Next base: position 88,638,609 of record NC_089582.1, on the reverse strand, counting down.
GATATATACATTGACTCAGTTGACATGGGTGGAAATAAAGAATCTGGAACACAGTATGCAGATGAGGATGTATTTGTCCTATTTCGAGATGAAAATATCATGCCATTAGATCATGTAGAACCTGTTGCTGGGGATCAAACTGTCGAAAATAGGGACAAATTTGTTCAGGGTGGTAACATGCTATTGTTGGAAGGTCCAACTCATAGTCAGGATGGTCTGAATGTAGAAGAAGAAGATTCAGAATCAGAGTGGCTATGATGCTACAAGTTTCACAACTGATGAAGATGATGAAGTTAGGGAGATAAGAGCCAACTATAAAGACTTTATGTCAGAAGTAAAGAAGAGAGGAGATATTCCAATAGACAACCCAATTGAGGTTGATGGCATACAAGGTGGAGATATTCCATTAGACAATAATAATCAGGTCTTAGAAGGTGGAGATGGTGTTGAATACTTTGATTCAGATGGTGATGCATCATATGATGAGGACAGTGATGGTGCCTTTACAAGAAGGAAGTGTAGGTTCCCAATATTTGACAGTTCTGCTGATACTCCATAGTTTACAGTTGACATGTGCTTTAGAGGAAAGGATCAATTGAAGGATGCTATAGAGAGGTATGCACTGAAGATGAAGATAAATATCAGATATGTGAAGAATGAGCAGAAAAGGATTAGGGCTATTTATAGGTGGAAAGGTTGTCCTTGGCTTCTATATGCTTCCCATAACTCAAGATCTGATTGGTTTCAGATTGTAACTTATAATCCCAACCATGCTTGTTGTCCTCAGCTTAAAAATAAAAGGTTATCTACAAGTAGGATATGTGAGAGGTATGAGAGTACTATCAAGGCTAATCCATCTTGGAAGGCTAGAGCAATGAAGGAGATAGTACAAGAGGACATGGGAGTGGATGTGTCAATCACAATGATTAAGAGAGCAAAGGCACGTGTAATGAAGAAAATAATGGATACTTAGACTGGTGAGTACTCCAAGTTGTTTGACTATGCTCTGGAGTTGTAGCGTAGTAATCCTAGAACTAGTGTGCATGTTGCCCTTGACTCAGAGGAAGAAGACCATGTGTTTAAGAGGTTTTACGTATGTGTTTGATGCATGTAGAAGAAGATTCTTAGAAGGATGCAAGAGGATAATTGGGCTTGATGGTTGTTTCCTTAAGGGGCCATTGAAAGGTGAGTTGTTATCAGCTATTGGCAGGGATGCAAATAATCAAATTTACCCAATTGTATGGGTTGTCGTGGAATATGAGAATAAAGACTCATGGAATTGGTTTCTTGGGCATCTTCAGAAAGACATCAACATACCTGTTGGAGCAGTAGGCTGGGTGTTTATAACAGACCAACAGAAGGTAAATTTCTGTCTATCTATGTCAATTTTATGCAGGGGCTGTTTTAATCATTAAAACAAAATGTTTAAATTATTTGTGTCCATTTTATGCAGGGGCTGCTAAGCATAGTATCTACATTGTTTCCATTTGCTGAGCATAGGATGTGTGCACGCCACATCTATGCCAATTGGAGAAAGAAACGTAGGCTGCAAGAGTACCAAAAGAGATTTTGGAAGATTGCAAAGGCACCTAATGAGCAGTTATTTAAGCACTACAAGAGTAAGCTTGCTGCAAAAACTCCTCGGGGATGACTAGATTTGGAGAAAACAAATCCTATTCATTGGTCTCGAGCTTGGTTAAGACTTGGATCCAATTGTGAATCAATTGACAACAACATGAGTGAATCATTCAATAGTTGGATTATAGAATCAAGGTTCAAGCCTATTATTACTATGTTGGAGGACATAAGGATCCAGGTGACTAGAAGAATCCAAGAAAATAGGAGTAATAGTGAGAGGTGGACAATGGTAGTGTGTCCTAACATTATCAGGAAATTCAACAAGATTAGGCATAGGACACAGTTTGTCATGTCTTGTGGAATGGTGAGGCTGGATTTGAAGTGAGAGACAAAAAAAATAGGTTCACAATAGACCTGAGAAGCAAGACATGCTCATGTAGGTACTGGCAAGTCTCTGGGATTCCATGCCAACATGCTTGTGCTGCCCTATTCAAAATGGCACAAGAGCCTAACAATTACATACATGAGTGCTTCTCACTTAAGACATACAAGAAGACATACCAACATGTACTGCAGCCAGTGGAACATGAGTTGGCTTGGCCTGTGTCTCCAAATCCCAAACCATTGCCTCCTAGAGTAAAAAAGATGACAGGCCGACCAAAGAAAAATAGGAGAAAAGACCCTTCAGAGCCAGTGAAATCTGGAACCAATTCGTCAAAAGTTGGCACTAAAATTAGATGTTGTCGCTGTGGAATCTATGGTCACAACTCGAGGACATGCTCTGTGAAAATGGTGTTTACTGAATTTACTATTTTCCCTTGCTGCACTATATTCATTCCTTACTCATTTTACTAACTTGGTCCTTACTCATCTTACAACAGCAAGAACAAGCTGGGTCATATAATCCTCCCGCCACCAATGCAAGTCACTCAAGCCCATTGCAAATTGAACCTGCATAGTCGAAGCAAACTAAAGGAAAATCCATAGCGGCATCATCAAGTAAGAGAAGATTGTCCATGCCTGAGGGTTCATCATTTATATAGGTTAGTAATAATTCCGACATGTCCATGCTACAGCCTAAGTAAATTGTATATTTGCCTAAATTGGCTTTGCTGTTTACAGTCTAGCCATAAGAGAAGACTGATATCTTTTGGAGAGAGTGCTCAAGTATCTGCGAAGTCAAGTGCTCAAGCATCGGCGAAGGCAACTGTTGGAGGGAGTGCTTCTGTTGTCATTGAAACCAATGCTGGGACTGCTGGCTCATTTGCAAAGGCAACAATCAATGTAAAAGGTGGACGTGCCTCTGCAAAAGTCCATTCGACTTCACTTGGCCATGGATCAGCATCAGGCCAAAGTAGCTCGTCCCAGAAAAAAACAACAGAGCTGGTGAATTCAAAGAATAAGATGATGTAGCTTGCCAATGTAGTTTTAAAGCAGCAATGCTTTTGCATCACTTAGTCATAATGTCGTGAACACTTGCATTTGTTATGTCAAAACCATGAGCATGAGACATGTAGTTTCAAATCAGCAATGCTTTTGTATCACTTAGTCATAATGTCATGAACACTTGCATTTGTTATGTCAAAACCATGAGCATGATACATGTTAAATTTGTTTTTGCATTCATTTCTCATTGCCTCAAACAGTGGTTACACAATGAGCCATATGCCACAAGCAATTACAATGCTAAAACAAATTAAGATTACAATGCACTCTCGTTGTTCTCTAATAGTACATTTCAGTTCACGAATTTCTTGTTTCGCTCTCTGTCGATCAGCATACATATCATCCTATTGACCAGCTGAATGTTCGTACAGCTCCCACATGCTGTGCCTCATGGAAACTAGGTCCTGAATCACCCTTTTTGCTCTACCTTTAAAGTGTTCATCGATCCAATACTTGAAATCACAAGGCTGCTCAACTTGTGAGCACGCTAGGAACCTTCTTCCTGTGTCTGGACCAGACCAACAACAACACAAAATTGGGGAGAATCCATACCGGAATGTAAGCCCTGTCCTCACCAGCATCCCCTCTGAATGTTGTTCAAGCAGTGTTTCAAGCTACACCAAATCGATGAATTTTTATCAAAAATCAAATCCATCCCCGATTCAAATCAACCCTAGCCCAAACGCCAACAGCTCTGTACTCACCTCCACTGCGCGCGCAGCTTCATGAGCGCCAGAACTCGACGCTCCGGGAAATGGCGCTACTCCCCTTATTGGCGTTGACCTTCTCCCTCTCCCCTCCCTGGATCCATGCTCCATGGGGATACAGGCACAACGGTCGCCACCTCCACAATGGAGCGAGCAGATGGGGGAGCGATGGAGCTAGCAGATGGGGGAGACGGGGGAGATGAATCGAATGAAGCAGACGAGGGAGAGGGAACTGGGGACCTGGCGGCCGGTGGGTCTTCCTCTCCGGCGGCGACTGGTGTCCTCCCCAAGCCAAAACCCTAACCTACCTGTGCAGCCGCCATGGAGAAAAGAGAGACAGGGCGAGGCCGAGAGGAAGGAAAAGAGACGGACAGAAAAACGCCGTGACTGTCCACGCCAGGTAAAGGAATTAGGGAGGGACAGGTTAGACATTTTCCATGTGCAGCTGTCCACGTGTCCAGCAATCATGCAGAATGGACGAGATTGAGTTGTAAATCAGAAGATTAAGGACTAAAGTGGACGTTTTGATAGTTCAGGGGCCAATTTGAGCCTTGCGTGAAAGTTCAGGGGCCCAAATGGCTATTTCGCCAATTATATACATCATGTAGCAGATTAATCCGTGCTCGCTGTCTGCACGGGTAAAACCTTGCTTTTCAAATCTACTACAAAAAGCCGACTCGATCAATCGGATTGGAAATTACGATAAACTGCGGAACATTTGATACGCCGTATTACACGTGCATACAAGCAGTAGCACACAGCACATGCCGATGGCTGCAACTTGCACGTCGCCGAACGCCAGCAGAACTACAGACCAGCAGTCAATACTTATTATTATGCTTACATTAATAAGCACAAGAAAAAAAAAACTCGGCCTACGGTGGGCAGACAGCCCCGCAACTTTGTGCTTAAGGAAGAAGACCTTCTCATGCAGGTCGAGAAAACCCCTGAACACCGTGTCCCGCCCTTACACAGGGACCCGTTACCCTGTGAGTGGGCCGGTCCGTTGCCTGTGCTTTGGGAAACTCGAAACAGGTGAGAGGATTTTTTTAATGGGTACCGAAAATTCTATCCTCGTCGGGCCTTGAACTCCGGTCGGCAGGTTGAGGCCTCAAGTCTCACCGCCTGACCAGTCGAGCCGAAGCTCGTCTCCCAGCACAAGAAAAAACAAACAAGGAACACAACACGTGAGCTTGCATGGTCTAGCTAGTTCCTGGCCTCGAAGGCACAGTGGGTCCGCTCGTTCCTACAAGGCTTCGTGGCACGAACAGCCAACACGCGCAGACTCACGATCGACAAATTTGCTCCTGATTGCATCAGGCCTCAAGGTGTATCATGAACTAGATTGCGCCACGGTCTTGGACCATTGCCGCGCGGACCTGCAGAGCGCCTGCATCTCGGCTAGCAGCCGAGCCAGCAGAGACCAAGCGAGTCGTCACGGGCACCAGCTGGTTCCGCTGCCGCTCGGCACCGCCGTAACTGCCGATTCGTGAGGCTTGCAGGGGCAGCCACCCGGCTCCTCCCAGCCAGCAGCAGTAACGTATCCTTGCTGGTCACGAACATACCTAGAAGGTATTGCATCCCGTATTACCCGTAGTTGAATTCGATTGTGTCACAGTATAGACAGACGGACACCACCTGAATGTAATGCTCAAGCCCTCGACCAGGTGCCAGAAATCCAGCATGCCCACGCACGCTGACGTGACATACAAGGCCCACAATACACGTGTGGTTGGCTCGCAGCAACCATGCACATTGAAAGTGCAACGAGGAATTGCCGAATTTTACTGTCGCCCCTCCGCTCTTGGTATCTCGCCAGAATTTAGCATGGTCCTCGCGGCACTACGGTCCGTTCGGCTGATAGAATTTTAGCTGAAACTGGTTGGAAAATACTGTTTTGGCTGAATTGTTGTGAGAGAAAAATACTATTTTGACTGAAAAAAGAAGTCGAATAAGCCGAATATGGGGTAAGCCAAACAGGGCCTACACCCTAACGCCGTTGCTGGCATTCGACCCGCACGTCGTTGCCGAAGCCGCCGCTTACGTGCCATATAGAAATTCCTGCAGAAAGTGTTTACATTTTTACAATAAAAATATTTTTGTTTATATGCATCTACAATCAGTCTATTCGGTTGGCTGGTTTGTATCGTTGTTGGTTCGTGAAGAAGTACTGCTGGCTGGTTTATGTGAGAGAAAAATACTGTTTCAGCTGGAAATTTACGATCGTTTACGACAAGCCACGGCCAAACGAACGGGCTGAATATTTGTTCCATGTTTATGTATATATATGTCATGTGATATTTTTATGCTCTTTTGAATGCATTTATTTATCACACATTATGAAATATATACCATGTAATAGGAATAATAAATTTTTTGAAGAATTACACTATAAACATGGTATAAGATATATGGCCTCTCTAAATGCGGAAGACATTAGACTTATCACCTTTGAGAGGCTCATATTTAGTTTTCCTAGCACAATAATTTTTTGGGATGAATGAATTATTGGTATTGATTCTGAAAAATCAGCATGTACCATGATTAGATCTAAAAAAAATGCTAGGACGCTTCTAAAAATATTATTGAATAACCGTCCACTACCTTTTTGTACCTTCCTACTTGTTTACATGTAGTAAACTTATATGCACATGACTTAGTGATAATGATATATGCATACCTTCATGAGGAAGGAATATCCCGGACTTGCCCTGAATGACAGAATTATATAGCATGATCATTGTTAAATCCTAGTAGGATATTCTGCTGTCACTGAAGTGGAGTAGATCTTAAGCATAGTAATTCCTGGTATTACTCTCGAAGAATGAGTATGTGACCAAGCTAAATTCTAAAGGTCTTACGGGACTCACTGCATGAGAAATTCTAGAAGATATCATATATATATTATGATGATTGCATAATGTTGGAAATATTGAAAATTGGATTTTCAAGCTTATATGATCATATGAGATATAAATGCTACTCTATAAACAAATACAATTAGCTTGAAGCTTTGTGTTAAAAGTCATAGAAGACAAGATGATAAAGACGAATTTGTCTAATTCCAGAAGAAATGTTTCTTGAAATAAAAGATCAAGAGCATTGAAGTACTAGAGTATCCAATATCATCCAGAATTAATAACTATCAAGTAGAAATTGAGTCAGAATTTTTAGATAACTCCATAAATCAGGATATGTGACTTGCATATATTATACCCCAAGAAGGATTGAGCAAGCATGAAGCTGCTGAATGTCAAGCATTGAAGCTTAAGACATATAAGAATGGACAGAAATTAAAACAATTAATGTTTTTCTTGAAGAAGAACTTAAATCATGTGCTTATAGATTTGTTGCTTTTGAAATTCATATCCTGAAGTATTGATAGTAGTGGTGGTGGTGCTGTTACACCAAAATTTAGGAAGAAGAATGCGGGAACTCGAAGCTTCCAGGATTGTGTCATTAAGAAATCGATTAGATGTGAATCGGTATCAACTGATTTAGATCTGATGTCAGAATCGATTGTTTTATGGATGACGTCAGCAGACAACGTTAATGGGCTATACTTGAGTGGCGCTAGGAAGATGTGTCAGACTCTACAAATAATGAAAATTAGGGTCCAGGTTATTATTAATTTAGGAAGTTTTCTTTTATTCCAAGAATTGTAATGAGTCATATTTGAGTAGGATTCATGTTTAGGTTTCGGGTATAAATATTAGACCCTAGTTATTGTAAAAAGGAGGAACACTCAATCAATACAATTTTTTCGGCTTTCGCCATCGCATTAGGAGTAGGAGTACTGTAGATCTCGGCGAGTTCTTCAGTAAATAGGGCTGCATTGACTGATCGACCTCCAGCTTGCTTGTGAGTACCATCATGACTTGTATTGTGCTTGTAAAGCTGCATTAGCTGATTGATCTTTTATGAGCCATAATATAAGTTAGTTATCGATCTGTATCGTAATTTGTAAGACTGCATCAGCTGATTGATCTCTTACGAATCATAATATAGATCAAAGTTATTGATCTTGTGTTAAATAACTTGTTGTTTAATACAATATCATCAGTTATCGAATCCGCTAAGATTAGTAAGATTTTCCTTATTGTTTTTTGTTGATTCACCAGTTATCGATCTTGTTATAATTAATGTTTTTTTAATTATAATAAATCACCTAATTGAGATAGAGATAGATCGGCATCATATCATCTTAATCGGTCATTTTCTAGTCTAGTCACGCTTTAAATCTTATGATTGATGGCTTATTCTGCTAGATCGGCTGTTCTATCTCTATTTCAATCAAACATAGTATGCATCCAAAGATATGTTTTAATCTTGAATAAACTCACTAGTTAACGAGATCTAATCTAATGAAACTACCATAGCTGCATCGATCTGGTCAAACCTCACTGGTAAGATTTTAGATCAGAAATTATCGATTAGTGGTCTTGTTCATGATCAAGATATATACTCTGTTTGTTTGCTATGACTGCATCGGCTGTTTTAGCCGATTTGCCTATACTCTCACGCATATAGCATGCTTTCATGAATCTGTTAACATATAGATGGTTTATATATTCTTTAGCTTTAGTTTGTCATCATTATCACAGCTGCATCGATCTGATCGAACCTCAATGTTGATGATAATAGATTAGATTTAAAGTGTTTGTAGATTCATTTATATTAGACAGTCGATTTGTTCATATGTTATACTTTTTTCATCAAACTTATCGGCTCGAAGCTTTATATCAATCAGGTTCCATTTAGTCGATGATGTTTTCTCATATCACCTTGTTTACACTAAAATTTAGGAGAAAGAACACAGGAACTCGCAGGCTTTCAAGGTTGTGCAATCAAGAAAGATTGATGTCAGCCGATTCAAATACAACTCTGGAATCGGATATAGTAGGGTGACGTCAGTAGACAACAATGATGAACTACGGTTGGCACCGGGAAATTACATGTCGGACTCTACAAAAAGAAAAAAATTAGAGTCCAAGTTATCTTAAATTAGGAATGTTTTTATTTTATGCCAAAGGTTGTAACAAATCGTGCTCGAGTAGGACTCGTGTTTAGGCTTCGGGTATAAATACCAAACCCTGGCTATTGTAATCAATCAATCAATCAATCAAATACAAGTTAATTACTTTTTTGGCTCCGGCCACCCCTTAGGAGTAGGAGTAGAGTAGATCTCAGTGAGTTCTTCGGCAAGTACGACTGCATCGATCTGGTCGACCTCCACTGCTTGTTGTAAGTACCGTCATGGTTTATACCTCTGTTCGTATGGCTGCATCGATCTGGTCGACCCCCACTGCGGCTCTGGTATAAGCTAGTTATCGACTCTTGCCTAATTCAAGTATGGCCTGTGTGATTCTGCCTCACACCTCACTGCTTGAATTGGATCAAGGTCAAGTTATCGGCTCTATCTTAGAGTGGCAGTCTTTGGTAGATTCATTAAGTTATCGATATTGCTTATCGCTTTCATTGTTTATCTAATTACAGCAATATCACTCTGCCCGATTGAGATTGATCTGGATCGGCCTTATATCTTGTTTAACTCATCGTTTGCTAATCTAGAACTAATCTAATCTACATCTTAAGCGATGAGTTATGTTTTTATCAGCTGTTTTGCATCAATCTTAATCATACATAGAGTGCGGTTAAGGCATGTTCGATCTTGAGTAGATCTATCGGTTAGCGAGAACTGTTTCATGACCCGTCATCACGGCCTGTGGGATTATGCCTCTCACCCTACTATTGGCACCGTGGAGTGAGGATCGTTGGTTGATAGACCCATTCTTGAGAAGACATGACCTTAACTGTGCGCTATGTCTAAATCGGCTATTTAGCCGATATCGAATGCTTTCACAAACAGTTCACATCACGAGATCGTTGAAGTAGAGATAAGTTGAAAGATGTGTTAGCCCCATGATCTTGTTATTGTATTACGGCCTACATAATTCTGCCTCATGCCCCGCTGATATTAGTAATGAGTTAGGGTCATCGAGTCTATTGTTGTTTCTACGGCCTGCATGATTCTACCTCATGCCCCACTAGTCATGGCGATAGATGAGATCTAACATGTTCATTAGATTTATCTTTATTAAATGATTAAGTGATGTTGAATTGTTTCTTTATATAAAAAGGAGTTCGGTTACTCGTAATCATTGGCTCAGTATGGATCGATCATCATTGATATCTTATTGTCATTGATTAATATTTGTTTAAATGATGTTTATCCTGAATGATAACCGATTCTCCTCACACGACCCCATAAGCTCCAACTGACTTATTCTCATGAATATACTGGAATCGGCTATTTAGCCGATTTCCTTTCGTATTGTCTCTCACAGCCATACATTCGGGACTGTTTGGCAACACCAGCAAGTTCCGCCCTTAATTACTGATGAACTTTCTCTCCTTGTTAATTGCAGGGTCAAATTGACTGGCACGCCTCGGGAGGATTGCGTAGGATCGACCACCCCTGCGCCGAAGCTAGGTGGATCTGCTCTATCGAGCAGACCCTTCTGGCTTGCTGCGTGTGACCTCGACACAGAGACAAAAATTTTGTGTCGACACACGTTTCTAGCACGCCCGATGGGACACCACAATCGTCATGGCGGTTCACAATGCAACAACAACAGCATCCTTATGGTACATTATGAAGACCTGCCTAATGAAGATAAGGATACCATCAACAAAGCTACAGAAGAATTTCAAAAAAAGTGTTGTCCTACACCAAAACACGTGACATCACAATTATTCAGAAATTTCCACTACCAAGAGTTCTACTACATGGGCAGATAGATACGGTCGAAGCTAAAGACAAATGTTTCTTTACGGAAGCCATAGACAAGTCTGTTCGTGATGCCATATCAAGCCGCAATGAAGCTTTCGTTGACGCATTTCACAACGCCATGAAAGAGGCGATTCATGGAATTCTAGTTGGTCAGGTTGGATCGACTTGTTATAATAATCCAGATCCGTCAACTCAAGGGACTAATCAAGTTGATACCAGCCATCAAGAAGCAGCACCAGCTGGTAATGGTGACGTCCAGACACTTCAAGGTTCATCTGAACAAACTCTAGGTACTACTACAAATCAGATACAATACAATCCTAGACCATCAGTACAGCATATGCAGCAGCCGGTGGGGCAAAGTCAGAACCAGATGATCAATTTTGGCACATCAGGCCACATACCGTCGTCGGCTCAAAAGATAGCACCATCAATTCAAAGGATCCGTAGAGATATAGATCCTTGTGTCTATAATTAGAGACTTTAAGCGGCAAGTTAGCAAAGGACCCAACAGATTGAAATTCCACAAGGCTATCACTATGGCATGGATTATAACACCCTCCACATGATACCAAATCCAGGATATCAAGACACGTGGGATTTCAATCCACAGATGGGTCAGCAAGTACCGAGAAATCCAAATCCGCAGGCTGACGAGTTGCTGCTCAAGGTGACCAAGATGATGAAGAATCAGTTCAGTCTGAAGCCAAAAGGAATAACTTTTTTGTACAAACGCCCATATCCAGAATGGTATAATTTGGTCGCTCTTCCTATAAATTATAGGTTCCCGGAATTCGCCAAGTTCACTAGTCAAGATGGTACAAGCACAGTAGAACATATCAATCGGTATCTTACATAATTAGGCAAAGCGTCAGTTGAGGATGCCCATCGAGTTCGTTTCTTCTCCTTGTCCCTATCAGGGCTAGCCTTCACTTGGTTCTCGTCACTACCAGTCAACTCCATTGCCAATTGGGCTGACCTGGAGAAGAAGTTTCATACATATTTTTACACTGGGACTAGGGAGAAGAAAATAACCGATTTGACAACCATGAGACAGAGGACTAATAAATCAGGCACTAAGTTTCTTCAGAGATTCTGAGAGACTAAGAATCCGTGTTTCTTGTTAAACTTGACTAATGATCAACTAGCTGCTTTAGCCATCCAAGGAATGTTGCCGATGTGAAAAGAGAAACTGCTGGGACAGGAATTTGACAACTTGGGTCAATTGGCTCAACGAGTGGTAGCACTTAATAGCCAATTCCAGAGCATACGCAAAGATACCCAATTCTAGAAGAGTACCTCAGTGGCCGAAGCTTACGATCCATATTTAGTCAATGACGGCTATGAAGATGAAGAAGACGAGGTTGCTGCAGCTAAATGGAATTAGGGCAAGAAGACAGTGATGGTGCCAAATCCTTGGGAAGAGGAGTTGAGGAGAGTTATGACTTTGATGTTACCAAATCAGACAAGCTCTTCAATTTCTTGCTTGAGAAGGGGCAGATCAAGTTGCCCGATGGTCATGTCATGTTGCTCCCTGATCAGTTGAAGAACAAGAAGTTCTGCAAATTCCATAACGCTACTTCTCATTCCACTAATGAATGTAGAATCTTCAGGCAGCATATACAGAGAGCTATTCAGTAGTGGAAGCTCAAATTTGATACACCTCGAAAGATAAAAGTTGATGATAATCCTTTCCTAGGAGATTAGAACATAGTTGATGCCGGGCTGTTCAAAGGAAAAACCAAGGTCATAACATCGACCAAATCGAGAGTAGCTAGAACAGTCGATCTTGAAATGCAAATATCGGCTGATGAGTACAGAGAGATTAGAAGATGTCGTGCTGAACAAAAGAGCCGATACAAGTAGAGGAAGACATCGAAAGTAGAGACATCAAAGCCACGGGTCACATCTCAGATTCTATTGAATAAATGGCAGCGGCAGAAGGAAAAGGATTATCAACATTGGTTAAAAGATCAAGCATACCAGCATCAATTAGAAGAAGAGAGGTATAAAAGGGAGCAAGCTGAATTACATTGGAATTGTCCCTTCTTTAGGCATTGTTGGAATGAAGGTTTGAAGTTGCCTACCAGACACGATTGTCTAGAATGTAGCAATCAATATCGGGAGTATAGGCAATCTCGAACCAACCACCGGTCTATCCATGCTCAAGATGCATATCATCATAATAACATGGATCGGCACTTAAAAAATGAAAGTGTTCATGATCAGTTGGGAAAAAGAGTCATTGGACAGGACTGGGCTGATCATGAAGAGGAAGACACTGAAAGAAGATACACGTGGCAGGAAGGCCAGTGGTGCCCAGGAGATTTGACGAGAAGCCAAAAGAGGAGGGTGCAGCGCCTAAGGAATAGAGAGATGGAACAGGCTCAGGCACCTGGTAAAACTCAAGTATGGCATACCAAGCAGATAGCTAATAAGAAGCAACCATCGGCTAATATCCAAATGGCTCTTCTATTACCATCAGAATTCAGAGCTCTGGCAGATCAGGAAGTTTATTCAGACTTCGATGAGTCAGAGTATGAAGAGGGTTGCCAAGTTAACGGTTGTGTAGCAAGCAATATTTGATAAGTCAGTAAAGCATCAGCACTTAAAGGCTTTATATATGAAAGGTTTTGTTGATGGGAAGCCAATGAATAAGATGTTGGTGGACGGATGTGCTTCTGTCAATCTTATGCCATACACCACTTTCCATAAGATTGGCAAGGGACCAGGAGATTTGCTTGAGACCGACATGATGCTTAGAGACTTCAGAGGAAATACATCCAAGGCCTGGGGGGCAATAAACGTCGAACTAACAATCGGGAGTAAAGCTCTGCTCACCACGTTCTTTGTCATTGATGGGAAAGGATCATACAATTTACTCCTCGGTCGTGATTGGATTCATGCGAATTGCTGCATACTGTTGACCATGCATCAGTGTTTGATTCAATGGCATGGAGATGATGTCGAACTGGTTCGTGCTGATGAGTCCGTAAGCATCGCAATAGCCAATCTAGTCTTTTGGGAACTAGGAGATTTTGAGTGTTTTTTTGGCAAGTCATGGGAAGGAGGCTTCATTAAGATCAGCAATGAAAGCCAACAGCCAATGCAAGCGATCGGCTCTGAGAGTTTGTTTTAGTAAAAAAGGTTACGGCTTCATATCGGCCATTGGAATGAAGGAAAATAAGTATTAGTTATGAGGTTTAGGCCGATGCATGAATGCTAGATAAGGTGGTGAATTTGGAGTTAATGGATTTGAAGAAGTTATGTTTCACTTAACAGGATGTTTGACCTAGGTTGATTGCTCGTTCGACTTTTGATGTGAAAGTTTCTATGGTACGTTATCCTGACACCCGGGCAACATTCGATAGCCGATTCATTCTCGGCTCTAATAGCCGGTACCATAAGGGTATCGCCTCTAGAAATAAAAATCTTTAAAAAACAATAAAAGCCGATACGATATGTATCGCCTATAGAACAAAGACAAAAGAAAAAGCAGTCATACACAAAGGTACCAAACGACTGAAGGAGGGAAATCGAAGGATTCTCTTAATAGAAGCCGTGTTTTCATACTCAACTGGATTAAGATCAGAAGTCTGAGATCGGTTGTTTTAAATTGTCTCTTTAGTCAAAACAAAGATACAACAAGACAATAGGAAAGTATGGTCATACATGCATTAACTTATGAATTACAAGTTCAAGATATCTTGGATAATTTTCAATAGTTCTAGCTGAACAACATCGACTTCTGCAATCTTTTGCTCGTACTCTTCGGCTGTTCCAGGAGTGTTCTCAAGACTGCTATGAATGGCTCTGCTTCTTTTTACTTTGGCCAGCAATTCCTACTTCTTCTGTTTGACGGCATCGGGGATTTGGGCCAGAGTAAACTTGCAATGGTCAATAGCTGCTTTCACGCTTTCCAGTTCCTTCTCAAGTTCAGCACGTTTGATTTCTAGCTGGGAAAGCTCTGGATCGGTCCTAGAGGAGGAATTTTTCAGATCATCAATTAGCCGCATCAAGTCTTTAGCCTCTTGCTTGTTGGAGCTGTCCTGGGCCATCAAAGCTTCATGGTTGGACAGGTTTCTCTAAATCTTTTTCACCTTCAGAGCTTGATCTTCAAAAGAAGACAAATATAACAAGACTCTGGAGAGGGTTGGAGATGGATCACCCTTTATAGCCAAGAAGACTCTCTACATTGAGTCGGTGTCTTGGATCAGATTGGCTACGTCTTTCTCGAGCATTGGCAATATATGTCTTAGCCGCTTTCTAGTCTCTTCCGATAGGGCTTCACTTGGAGAAGTAGCTGACGATTTGATTTCATCCTCATCAAAATATTCCTCAAAATTGAGAGAATGGCTCTGGGCTAGAAGATTGGATGCCTATGTACAAGAGAAAACTTGATTAGAAGGTTTGGCTTGATTTATCACAAAGTGAACAACAAAGAAGATATGGCGCCTTCTCTATAGCAGCATCTATCGGAGGGAAGGGACATCTGATGATGCTCCAATAACATCGAGTTGAGTCGGCTCTAAACTTCCAGCGTTGGCATCTGTAATGACAGGGGAAATTTTCAGTTCATTATCGTCGTGATGGAAAAGACGTATAGTTTCCTTACCATCAGGTGTGTGCTAGATTGGGGGGATCGGCAGTCTGAACACCAGCCACGGGATTATTCCCAATGTCAATTGGATCATTGCCAATAGGTGAACTACCAGATTCCTATTCTTGCACAAATGTTTCATCAAAAGATGTCTAGAATAATGAATAGCCAGATAAGAGGTGGGGATAACAATGAATTAAGAAATCAAGAAGGATGCTCCAGTAAATTTCAAAGATGGAACTTACATTTTCTGTCGTTATGGGAGTATCGGTTATTTCAGATGAGATAGGCTCCATTCATGGATCAGCCGATGAAGGTTTAGTTGGGGCTGAATCAAATGCCTGTGATAGCAATCCGGTGCCCAAAGTGGACTGACGCAATGCTTGATAACTATGAAGGAACAAGATTAGAAAGTTAAACACCAATCCGAGGAAAAGGCGAATTGATTACCTAAACTGTTGATGGTCTTGTTCTACGCAGTCTCTTCCTAGTAGTAGCCTTCTGAGTTACCCCTAGAGACACCTTGCACTTTGGGGAGTGACGTGTCACAATTGTGGGAGCAGCAGGGGTTCTCATCAACCTCTTCAAGGAAGGTGCGGCTGATCCCATCCTTAAAACTAGGCATGAGGGTTGGTAATCTATGGGACACCCTCTCCTGTCCAGGCTTGGAGGGTCGAATTTGACATCATGAAAGGATCAATCAGAATGATTGGCAAAAGGATTCGCCAAGTAGTCTATCTAAAAAGGGAAATAAAAGATTACCTCACTACCAGAAGCAAATTCCTCATCCAGAACTATACATAGAGGGTGGACTGGTCCATAGAAAAGATGAGAACTCCATTCTTGCCACCAGGTGTCGAAGAGGCTGGAAGAGAAACTTGCTATGACCCAGTCGTGCAAGGAAAAAGAAGGAAGGTCTAACCCTAATTGAAAGATTATGGAAGCTTCCAGCACGTCGCTGACATCTTCCCTCGGCTTCAAGATGTTCTCAAAGAACAGGCAGGGGGAAGTTGGTCGATGCTGAACTGATGAGCCACAAAAGAAGGGTTGTAGAACTTGTAGGTCAGAGGATTGCCCGGGGTGGAGGAGCCTTTGACCATTTTGCCATGACCATGGCGAAATTTGGCCAGAAGAACACAGGGCTTGATAAAGGTATTAAAGATCACGGCCGCTATCTCGTTCGAGCAGCCAGACTCAAATCAGAACTTGAATGGAATGATCAGTTCATCATCCTCCTTGTAAGGTAGCCAAGTTAGGACGACTACATCAAACCCTCTATAAAGCTTTTTGAAGAAGTGGCCAACATTGAAGTCAATGGTTATGGCCGATGCAGCCTCACCATAATTCATACACTGTCGGGTTCTTCCTTCTTTGCCTCTGTATTCCTCATCAAAATTGGAGGAGGGAAAACTTAGATCTCTGAGACCAGGCCTTATCGACTTATGGATGTACAGATTGAGCCACAATTGTATCAGCCACCAAGGACCAATGATAGTCTATACTGGTTCATTCTTCAGCAGTTGAGCAGCCACTTGGTACATCAGATGATAAGCAACTCCCAGCAAATATTTTCCAAGAGGGATATCCTTACCTAATGCCAGGTGTTTTGCCATAAGTTTGTAATTATAAGTCAGGCCGCAAGACGACCCACAAAAGATAAATTTCTCTAGCCACATATTCAGAAAGCCCACGTACTCTCGTTCACTAACAGATGATCCATCCTCAACATGATTCAGAATGTAACTCACCCATCCGGTACAGTCTGCTATCTTGGCCAGTCTTTTGGAACCAGCACTCAAGTACTCATAAGGTTGCATTGATCTAGTAGTTCTAAGGCCGGTCAACATGTATACATCGGCTAGGGTAATGGTCATCGGGCCATGGCAAAAAATGAAAGCATTTAGAGCATTGGACCAAAAATAAGAAGCAGAGATCAGGAGTGAATCGTTTTTCTCCATTTTGGACAACAAAAGTGTCAGACACTGGTTCAGATCATAAAGCTCCCAATCTCTACCCTTTTTCGCGGATACCCTACAAAACCAGTCTCTCCATCCCTTAGGCGCTTTAGGCCAGTTTCTAAAGGGAGTTTTGTTCCAAGAAGACAAGTCCACTATGGGCCTTCTAAAAGGGATCTGGTGGGTTTCTTAGCAGATAAAATCAGATGGATCAGGGTCTCCCATCAGCCTGAGGAAGTAAGCATTAGGAACAACAGTCGATGGAATCAAGATCTCGTTCTTCATTTCCTAGAAATCGGATAAAATAAATTCAAAAGGGGTAGAAATACGGGGTAACAGCCGACACCTGGAGAGCAAAAACTAGAAACATACCTCAGGAACATGATCATGGGTTGCCATCACAGCCAGAGCAAGTTCAGATCTAACAAAGATAGCTTGAATAAACGGATTGATGGAACGGCGGATTTGCTAGGGTTTGGGTCCCCGGTAATGGCGGCGTCGACTGTTGAAGTTGGCTCCAGAAAAGAGGGGAAAACAAAAAGGCTGAGTGCATTGAAAGAGGCACTATTGATGTTATGTGAGGCTTAGGCCAAAAAGTCAGGAGTTCTGCGTATTTCTCGGATAAGGACGGTTGCGGCACGGTAAACCGATGAGTCAGAATTTTGGGATAAAACCATTTTATCCCAAAATTAAGGGGCATGTGTTTACACCAAAATTTGGAAGAAAGAACGTGGGAACTCGTAGGCTTTTAAGGTTGTGCCAGTCAAGAAAGATCAATGTCAGCCGATTCAAATACAACTCTAGAATCGGATATAGTAGGGTGACGTCAGTAGACAGCAATAATGAACTACGGTTGGCACCGGGAAATTACATGTCGAACTCTACAAAAAGGAATAAATTAGAGTCCAAGTTATCTTAAATTAGGAATGTTTTCATTTTATGCCAAAGGTGGTAACAAATCATGCTCGAGTAGGACTCGTGTTTAGGCTCCGGGTATAAATACCAAACCCCAGCTATTGTAATCAATCAATCAAATACAAGTCAATTACTTTTTTGGCTCCGGCCACCCCTTAGGAGTAGGAGTAGAGTAGATCTCAACGAGTTCTTCGACAAGTATGGCTGCATCGATCCGGTCGACCTTCACTGCTTGTTGTAAGTACCATCATGGTTTATACCTCTATTCGTATGGCTGCATCGATCCGGCCGACCTCCACTACGGCTCTGGTATAAGCTAGTCATCGACTCTTGCCTAATTCAAGTATGGCCTTTGTGATTCTGCCTCACACCCCACTGCTTGAATTGGATCAAGGTCAAGTTATCGGCTCTATCTTAGAGTGGCAGTCTTTGGTAGATTCATTAAGTTACCGATATTGCTTATCGCTTTCATTGTTTATCTAATTACAACAATATCACTCTACCCGATTGAGATTGATCTAGATCGGCCTTATATCTTGTTTAACTCATTGTTTGCTAATCTAGAACTGATCTAATCTACATCTTAAGCGATGAGTTATGTTTTTATTGGCTATTTTGCGTCAATCTTAATCATGCATAGCGTGCGGTTAAGGCATGTTCAATCTTGAGTAGATCTATCGGTTAGCGAGAACCGTTTCATGGCCCATCATCATGGCCTGTTGGATTTTGCCTCTCACCCCACTGTTGGCACCGTGGAGTGGGGATCATTGGTTGATAGACCCGTTCCTGAGAAGACATGACCTTAACTGTGGGCTATGCCTGAATCGGCAGTTTAGCCGATATCGAATGCTTTCACGAACAGTTCACATCACGAGATCATTGAAGTAGAGATAAGTTGAAAGATGTGTTAGCCCTATGATCTTGTTATTGTATTATGGCCTATATGATTCTACCTCATGCCCCATTGATATTAGTAATGAGTTAGGGTCATTGAGTCTATTATTGTTTCTATGGCCTGCATGATTCTGCCTCATGCCCCATTGGTCATGGCGATAGATGAGATCTAACATGTTCATTAGATTTATCTTTATTAAATGATTAAGTGATGTTGAATTGTTTCTTTATATAAAAAGGAGTTTGGTTACTCATAATCATTGGCTCAGTATGGACCGATCATCATTGATATCTTATTGCCATTGATTAATATTCGTTTAAATGATGTTTATCCTGAATGATAACCAATTCTCCTCACATGACCCCATGAGCTCCAACTAACTTATTCTCATGAATATATTGAAATCTTTCATATCGGCTCTCATAGCCGTACATTTAGGACTGTTTGGCAACACCAGCAAGTTCTGCCCTTAATTACTGATGAACTTTCTCTCCTTGTCAATTGTAGGGTCAAATTGACTGGCATGCCTTGGGAGGATTGCATAGGATCGTTCACCTCTGTGCTGAAGCTAGGCGAATCTGCTCCATCGAGTGGACCCTTCCGGCTTGACCTCGACACAGAGACGAAACTTTTGTGTCGACACAGCTTATTGCCGGATATCGACTATTTAGTCGATAGCCTTATTGAATCGGCTATCTAGCCGTACATTTGGAACTATTTGGTGCAACACCGATATGTTCCACCTTAAATTACTAATAAGATTTTTTCTCCTTGTCAATTATAGGTCAAATTGACTGGCATGTCGTTAGGTTTTAGAATCAGCTAGTTCTATGTTTAAGCCAAGTAGATCTCTGGTCTCGTTCCGCTCAGATCTTCTAGCTTGTTGTGTGTTGATCACATCGCCATATTTTTATGTCAACACACTTTTTAGCACGTCCGGTGGGACCACAATCGTCATGGTGGTTCACAAAAACAAGGACATTCTTATGGTGCCTTATGAAGACTTACCTGATGAGGATAAAGATGTCATTGGTAAGGCAGAGGAGTTTTAGAACAAATATTTGTTGTCATACACCAAAACATGTGATAATAAAGTTATTCAGAAATATCCACTGCCGAGAGTTTTGATGCATGGACAATTAGATAGAGATGAAGCTGATGATAGCCGTTTCTTTGTAGAAGCTATCAACAAATCTATTTATGATGCAATGCTAAATCAAAATACAGCTTTCTTGAATACATTCCACAATACCATGAAGGAGGTGTTTCATAGATTTTCACCTTGATCAGGTTGGACCGGCTTATTACAATATTCCACATCCATCGACTTAGGGGACTAATCAAGCCGGTACTAGCCATCAAGAAGCAGCACTAGCTAAGAGTGATGATGCCCAGACAAGACAATTCAGAATTCATCTGAGCAAATTCAGGGTGCTACTATAAATCAAATGCAATACAATCCTGAATCATCAGTACAGCATGTGCAATAGCCAACAGGGCAAGTTTAGAATCAGATGGTTAATTTTGGTACATTAGGCCAAATACCACTGTCGGCTCAAAAAATAGCACCATCGGATCAAAGTATTCATAGAGATATAGATCCTAATGTTTTCAATCAAAGATTTCAAACAGTAAATCAGCAAGGGGCTCGACAGATAGATATTCCCCAAGGATATCGTTATGGTTCATATTATAATACCCTCAATATGATTCCAAATCTAGGATATCAAGACACTCAGAATTTTAATCTATAGATGGGTCAACAATTGCCAAGAAATTCAAATTCAAATGCTGATGAATTGTTGCTCAGAGTAACCAAAATGATGAAAAATTAGTTTGGTTTAAAACCAAAAGGGCAGACCTTCGTACAAATGTCTATATCCAGAGTGATATAATTTAGTGGCCCTTCCTACGAATTACAGGCTTCCAGAAATTGCTAAGTTCACTGGTCAAGATAGCATAAGTATAATAGAATATGTCAGTTGATATCTTACTTAGTTGGGTGAAGCCTCTATTGAGGAAGCGCATCGAGTTCGTTTCTTCTCTTTGTCCCTATCAGGACCAGCTTTCACTTGGTTTTCATCACTAGCGGTTAATTCTATTGCTAATTAGAGTGATCTTAAAAAGAAATTTCATATATATTTCTACACTAGGATAGGGGAAAGAAAAATCATAGATCTAACAACTATAAAACAAAGAGCTAATGAATCGGGTGCTGAGTTTCTTCAGAGGTTCCGAGAAATAAGAAACTTATGCTTTTCATTGAATTTGACTGATGATCAGCTAGCTACGTTGGCCGTTCAAGAAATGTTGCCGACATGGAGGGAAAAATTGCTCGAGCAAGAATTTGACAATTTAGGTCAATTGGCTCAATGGGTGGCAGCACTTGATAGCCAATTCCAGAATATGCGCAAAGATACCCGATTCTAGAAGAATGCTGCAATCACTGAAGCTTATAATCCATATTTAGTCGATGATAATGGTGAAGAAGAGGAAATTGCCGTAGCTGAATGGAATTGGGGTAAAAAGATAGTAATTGTTCCAAATCCTTGGGGAAAGGAAGTTGAAGAAAGTTATGATTCTGATGTTACAAAAGTAGACAAACTTTTTGATTTCTTGCTTGAGAAGGGATAGATTAAACTGCCTGCCAATTATGTTATATGACCTCCCGATCAGTTGAAGAATAAGAAATTTTGCAAGTACCATAACAATACTTCTCATACTACTAATGATTGTAGTATTTTCGGCAACATATTCAGAGGGCTATTCAACAATGCAAGCTTAAATTTGATACAACTCAGAAAATGAAAGTTGATGATAATCCTTTCCTAAAGGATCAGAATATGATTGATGCTAAGTTGTTCAAAGGGAAAGCTAAAGGTTTAACATCAGCCAAGGCAAGAGAAAATGGAACAGTTGATCCGAAGATGCAAATATTGTCTGATGAATATAGAGAAATCAAAAGGCGTCGTGACCAACAAAAGAGCCGATATGAGTAGGGAGAAACATCGAGAGATGGTGCGATGAGATCACGTGTTACGTCTCGAATTCTGTTGAATAAATGGTGACGGCAAAAGGAGAAAGATTATCAACGTTGGTTAGAAGAGAAGGAATATCAATGTCAACAAGAAGAAGAGAGATATGAAAGAGAACAAGCTGAGTCAGATTGGAATTGCCTTTTCTTCAGACATTGTTGGAATGAAGGTTTGAGATTACCTACTAGAAATAATTGCCCAGGATGTAGCGAATAATATTGGGAGTTTAGACAATCTCAAGTCAACCGCCGGTCTATCAATGATCAAATTGAATATCAACGTAATGATGTGGATCAACGCTTAAAAAATAAAAGCATTCATGATCAGCTTGGAAAGCGAGTTGTTGATTAGAACTGGACCGATTATGAAGAAGAAGATGATGAAGAGTATGTTTAGCAGGAAGGACAGTGGTGTCCAGAAGGTTTAACAAGAAGTCATAAGAGAAGAGTACAATGCCTAAGGAGCAGAGAATTAGAATAGGCTTAGAAATCTAGTAAACCACAAGTATGGCATGTTAAACAAACAGCCGATAAGGGTCAACCATCGACTAATATTTAAATAGTTTTTTAACATCTGAATTTAAAGCTCTAGCAGATTAAGAAGTTTATTCAAATTTTGATGAATTAGAGTATGAAGAGATGGCAACCCAGTTGGCATTGATACATCAAGCTATATTTGATAAACCAATTAAGCATCGGCATTTGAAGGCTTTATATGTGAAAAGTTTTGTCGATGGGAAGCCGATGAGTAAAATGTTGGTTGATGGAGGTGCTTCTGTTAATCTGATGCCTTAGACTACTTTTCGCAAGCTTGGTAAAGGACTAGAAGATCTGATTGAGATTGACATGATGCTTAAGGATTTTGGGGGTAATGCGTGCAAGACTAGGGGCAAGAAATATTGAATTAACAATTGAAAGCAAGACTTTGCTCACTACATTCATTGTCATTAACGGAAAGTGTTCATACAGTTTACTCCTTGGTCGTGATTGGATTCATGTCAATTGTTGTGTACCATTGACTATGCATCAATACTTGATTCAGTGGCATGGAGACAATATTGAGCAAGTTCATGCTGATGATTCTATGAGTATAGCAACAACTGATCCAATGTATTGGGAATGAGAAGATTTTGAGTGTTTTTCTGGCAAGCAATGGGAAAGAGGCTTCATTAGGATCAATGATGAAGGCCAACAGCCGATCCAAGCCATCGACTCTAAAAGTTTGTTTTAATGGATAATCCAATAGATGGTATAGATGGTAAACTAGGACATGGTTTTATGTCAGCTGATGAGTTAGAAGAAATAAAAATTAGTCCTAGAGATAGGCCTAGGCCGACGTATGTAAGTGCTAAATTGGATCCTAAGTATAAACAAGAATTGATAGATTTGTTAAAGGAATTTAAAGATTGTTTTGCTTGGGAATATTAAGAAATGCCTAGCTTAGATCGATCAATTGTTGAACATCGGTTGCCAATCAAACCTAGATATCGGCCATTTAAACAAGCTCTAAGAAGATTTGATCCAAATGTTCTTGATGATATTAAGAAGGAGGCTGAAAGACTACTAGAAGTAAAATTTATCCGACCTTGCCGATATGTAGAGTGGACATCGAGTGTAGTTCTAGTGTATAAGAAAAATAGGAAGTTGAGAGTTTGTATTGATTTCAAAGATTTGAACAGGCTACACCGATGGATGGTTATCCGATGCCAATAGCCGATATGTTGGTAGATGCAACGACTGAGCACAACGTAATTAGTTTTATGGATGGTAATGCAGGATATAATCAAATTTTTATGGTTGAAGAAGACATAGCAAAAACAACATTTAGGTGTCCTGGTGCAATCAGCTTATTCGAATGGGTTGTAATGACTTTTGGATTAAGGAATGCTGGTGCAACTTATCAGAAGGCAATGAATTATATTTTCCATAAGTTGATCGATAAGATTGTTGAAATCTATATTGATGATGTGTTGGTGAAATCCAAAGGGTACAAAGAACATCTGCCTGATCTACGGGAGACTTTGGAGTGCACAATAAAACATGGTTTAAAGATGAATCCTAATAAGTGTGCCTTTGGAGTGTCAGCTGGATAATTTTTGGGTTTTATGGTCCACGAGAGGGGAATTGAGATTGGTCAGAAAAGTATAAGAGTAATTGATGTGGCGGTACCTCCAACTAATAAAACAGAATTACAATCTCTGCTCGGTAAGATTAATTTTATCAGAAGGTTTATTACAAATATATCAGAAAGGATTCTGCCATTTTCTCCTTTGTTGAAGTTGAAAGATGATCAAGAATTTAAATGGGGTGATGTACAACAAAAAATGTTTGAGAAGATAAAAGAGTATATGAAATCTCCACCTATGCTGGTTCCTCCTCAGCAAGGTAGGCCTTTTAAGTTGTACGTGTCGGTCGATAGCCAAACGATTGGATCAGCCTTGACGCAAGAGTTTGAAGGAAAGGAACGGGTTATTTTCTGTTTAAGTAGAAGACTTTGGATTCAGAAACAAGATATTCTCCTATTGAAAAGTTATGCTTATGCTTATATTTCTCCTACACTAAATTACAACATTATTTATTATCGGCTGAGTGTACAGTTGTTGTCGATAGAATATCGTCGACAGTCCTCTAAGGGGTATCCCACGAAGGTAGATTGATCGATAGAGGAGTGTGAGATTAAGAACAAGAAGGCAACAGAGACACACGAGTTAGACATGTTTAGGCCATCAGTATGACGTAATACCCTACTCCTATGGTCTATTGGTTTGTATTAGCTATCGTATGATATTGCGTGTCTTTGGAGGGGGTCCCTGCCCACCTTATATAGTCCGAAGAGAAGGGTTACAAGTCGGTTAGATCTGAGAGATAATCAGAAAGTAATAACTGATTACAGAAATCTTGGGATCATACATATCCTAACAGATCTCGTAGTATCTTCAGGATATCATCCAGATGTCTTGCGAAAGGCGCTGACCAGGATCGTGCCCCGCAAGGCTTCGTCTTGTGGGCTGGGCCACCTCTAAGGTCACAGCCCATGTGGTCTGCCATGGGTATCTAAGGTCATACCCCCCACAGCTAGCCCCGGAGCGCATTATACACATTGAACAATGCCGTCTTTTGTTTGTCCGAGCAGGTGTGAACAAAGCTAAGAAGTCAAACTCATGGTCCGACCACCATGACGAGTTGTCGAGCAGTAGCGAGCGGTTGTGAGCAGCGAGAACCACAGCCGAGCAGTAAGATCCAAGCACGACTTGCCATAAGGGTGTAAGGAGATCAAGTTCAGAATAGAAATTTTCCTCACAGTGGACTAAGTGTGCCCACTTAGAGTCCGACCATGGGAGGAGTCAATCTTCTTCAAGAGGCATGTAGTCTTCGAGAAAAAATCCTGCACATTCACCACGAGGTGAAGTGTGCCCACTTAGTCCCCGAGCCTGACAGTAGATGATGTAGTCAAGTGGTGCCAGGGTCAGAAAGTAGAAGAACAGTAGAAAACCAACCAAGTAGGCAGTCAGTCCCTAGGCATAGCCTCGAGATGAGAACAAGCACATTCACCGAAAGGTGAAGTATGCCCACTTAGTCCCCGAGCCTACTGGAAGATGAAGAATGAATCTTGTAGCAGGGTCAAAGAAAAAGAAGTCTGAAAGCTTGCTGACATTGTCCGACATGTGTGTATCAAGACCCTAGACATGTTGCCCAAGATCAGCATCCTGATCCAAACAGCATGGAGCAGCTTGATAGCACACCGATGAGACGTAGCAAGATCCAACCACCAAGGGAGCACTAAGGAGTCCCCGGCGTCGCTGGTGATATCCGAGCACCGAGGAGCGAGGAGTACCCGGCGTCGCTAGCGATGTCTGAGCACCAAGGAGCAAGGAGTCCCCAGCATCACTGGCGATGTCTGAGCATCGAGGAGCGAGGAGTCCCTAGCGTCGCTGGAAATGACCGAGCACCGAGGAGCGAGGAGTCCCCGACATCGCTGGCGATGACCGAGCACCGAGGAGTCCCCGACGTCGCTAGCGATGTCCAAGCACCAAGGAGCAAGGAGTTCCTAGCATTGCTGGTGATGTCTGAGCACCGAGGAGCGAGGAGTCCCTGGCATCACTGGCGATGACCGAGCACCAAGGAGTCCCCGGTGTCATTGGCGATGTCCGAGCACTGAGGAGCGAGGACTCCCCAATGTCGCTGGTGATGACCGAGCATCGAGGAGTGAGGAGTCCTCGGCATCATAGGCAATGACCGAGCACCGAGGAGTGAGGAGTCCCCGGCGTCACCAGCGAGGTCCGAGCACCAAGGAGTCTTCAGCGTAGCTGGTGATGTCTGAGCAGCGAGGAGTTCTCGATGTAGCTAGCGACATCCGACCACCAAGGAGTCCTCGACACAGCTGGCGACGTCTGAGCAGCGAGGAGTTCCTGGTGTAGCTGGTGATGTCCATCCATCGAGGAGTCCTCAGCGCAGCTGGCGATGTTTGAGTAGCGAGGAGTTCCCAGCTTCGCTGGCGATGACCGAGCACCGAGGAGCGAGGAGTCCCAGGCGTCGCTGGCAATGTCCAAGCATCGAGGAGCTAGGAGTCCTCGATGTCACTGGCGATGTCTGAGCACCGAGGAGCGAGGAGTCCCTAGCGTCGCTGGCGATGACCGAGCACCGAGGAGCGAGGAGTCCCCGGCGTTGCTGGTGATGTCTAAGCACCGAGGAGCAAGGAGTCCTCGACGTCCCTGGTGATGACCGAGCACCGAGGAGCAAGGAGTCCCCAGCGTCGCTGGTGATGACTGAGCACCGAGGAGTGAGGAGTCCCCGGCGTCACCAGCAATGACTGAGCACCAAGGAGTCCTCGACATAGGTGGCGATGTACGAGCACTAAGGAGTCCCCGGCGAAGCTGGCGATATCCGAGCACCGAGGAGCAAGGAGTCACCGATGTCGCCAGCGATGACCGAGCACCGAGGAGTCCCCGGCGATGACCAACCACCGAGGAGTCCTTGGTGTAGGCGGCGATGTCCGAGCACTGAGGAGTCCTCGGTGTCACCGGCGATGACCGAGCACCAAGGAGTCCTTGGCGTCACTGGCAATGACTGAGCACCGAGGAGCGAGGAGTCCCCAACATCGCCGATGATGACCGAGCACCGAGGAGTCCCCGGCGTAGGCGACAATGTCCAAGCACCGAGGAGTCCTCAGCGTAGGCGGTGAGGTCCGAGCACCGAGGAGTCCCCGGTGAAGCTGGCGATGTCCGAGCACCAAGGAGTCCCCGGTGTCACAGGTGATGATCGTGCACTGAGGAGTGAGGAGTCCCGGTGTCGCTGGGGATGTTCGAGCACTGAGGAGTGAGGAGTCCCCAACATCACTGGCGATGACCGAGCACCAAGGAGTGAGGAGTCCTCGGCGTCGTTGGCGATGACCGTGCACCGAGGAGCGAGGAGTCCCTAGCGTTGCCGGCGATGACCGAGCATTGAGGAGTCCCCAGCGTAGGCGGCGATGTCTGAGCATCGAGGAGTCCTCAGCGTAGGTGATGAGGTCTGAGCACCGAGGAGTCCCCGGCATCACTGGCGATGTCCGAGCACCGAGGAGCAAGGAGTCCCCGGTGTTGCCGGTGATGATCGAGCACCGAGGAGCAAGGAGTCCCCGTTGTCGCTGGCGATGTCCGAGCACCAAGGAGCGAGGAGTCCCCGATGTCACTGGCGATGACCGAGCACCGAAGGGCGAGGAGTCCCTAGCGTCGCTGGCGATGACCAAGCACCGAGGAGCGAGGAGTCCCTGGCATCGCTGGCGATGTCCGAGCACTGAGGAGCGAGGAGTCCTCGGTGTCGTTGGCGATGACCGAGCACCGAGGTGCGAGGAGTCCCCAGCGTCGCTGGCGATGTCCAAGCACCGAGGAGCGAGGACTCCCTGGCATTGCTAGTGATGACCGAGCACTGAGGAGCGAGGAGTCCTCGGCGTCATGGGCGATGACCAAGCATCGAGGAGCGAGGAGTCCCCAGCATCGCTGGTGAGGTCTGAGCACCGAGGAGTCTTTGGTGCAGCTAGCGACGTCAGAGCAGCGAGGAGTTCTTAGCGTAGCTGGCGATGTTCGACCACCAAGGAGTCCTCGACATAGCTGGCGACATCCGAGCAGCGAGGAGTTCCTGGCGTAGCTGGCGACGTTCGACCATCGAGGAGTTCCTAGCTTCATTGGTGATGACTGAGCACCGAGGAGCAAGGAGTCCTAGGCATCATTGGCGATGTCCGAGCACCGAGGAGCTAGGAGTCCTCGGCATCACTGGCGATGTCCGAGCACCGAGGAACGAGGAGTCCCCGGCATCACTAGCGATGACCGAGCACCGAGGAGCGAGGAGTCCCCGGCATCACTAGTGATGCCCGAGCATCGAGGAGCGAGGAGTCCCCAGCATCGCTGGTGATGTTCGAGCACTGAGGAGCGAGGAGTCCCCGGTGTCTCTGGCGATGACTGAGCACCGAGGAGCGAGGAGTCCTCGGTGTCGCTGGTGATGACCGAGCACCGAGGAGCGAGGAGTCCCCGGCGTCACCGGCGATGACCGAGCACCGAGGAGTCCTCGGCGTAGGTGGCGATGTCCGAGCACCGAGGAGTCCCCGGTGAAGCAGGCGATGTCCGAGCACCGAGGAGCGAGTAGTCCCCGGCGTCACCGGCGATGACCGAGCACCGAGGAGTCCCCAACATAGGCGGCGATGTTCGAGCACCAAGGAGTAAGGAGTCCCCGGTGTAGGTGGTGATGTCCGAGCACCAAGGAGTCCCCAGCGTCGTCGGCGATGACCGAGCACCAAGGAGTCCTCGATGTCGCTGGTGATGACCGAGCACCGAGGAGTGAGGAGTCCCCGACGTCGTTGGCGATGACCAAGCATCGAGGAGTTCCTAGCATAGGTGGCGATGTCCAATCTCCGAGGAGTCCTTGGTGTAGGTGGCTAGGTCTAAGCACCAAGGAGTCCCCGGTGAAGCTGGTGATATTCGAGCACGTAGGAGCGAGGAGTCCCTGGCGTCGCCAGTGATGACCGAGCACCGAGGAGCAAGGAGTCCCCGACGTCGCTGGTATGTCCGAGCACCGAGGAGTGAGGAGTCCCCAGCGTTGCTGGCGATGATCGAGCACCGAGGAGCGAGGAGTCCCCGGCATCACCGGCAATGACCGAGCACCAAGGAGTCCCCGACGTAGGCGGCGATGTCCAAGCACCGAGGAGTCCCTGGCGAAGCTGGCGATGTCCGAGCACCGAGGAGCGAGGAGTCCCTGGCATCGCCGGCGATGATCGAGCACTGAGGAGCGAGGAGTCCCTAGCATCGCTAGCGATGTCCGAGCATCGAGGAACAAGGACTCCCCGACGTCGCTGGTGATGACCGAGCATCAAGGAGCGAGGAGTCCTCGGCGTTACGGGCGATGATCGAGCACCGAGGAGCGAGGAGTCCCCGACGATGACCGAGCACCAAGGAGTCCCCGACGTAGGCGGTGATGTCCAAGCACCGAGGAGGGAGGAGTCCCCGGCGTCACTGGCGATGACCGAACACCGAGGAGTCCCCGGTGTAGGCGGCGATGTCCAAGTACCGAGGAGTCCCTGGCAAAGCTGGCGATGTTCGAGCACCGAGGAGTCTTCGGCGTAGGCGGTGAGGTCCGAGCATCGAGGAGTCCCCAGCATAGGCGGCGAGGTCCGAGCACCGACGTAGCTGACGACGTCCGTGTAGTGAAGTATGCCTACTTAGTCCTCGAGCACGAAGTATCCGTGCGTGGAGGAGTAACTGGCGTAGCTGGTGATGAAGCATGAGCTACAAATAGTCTGGTCAACTGGTTAGCAGCGAAGTGAGCATTGAGTAGAAGCGACCGGCGAATAGTTCAATCAACTAGTCAGCGATGAAGTCCATGAACCAAGCAGTCCGACTAGTTGATCGATGGAGAAGTCCGAGCACTAGGTGGTCGATCACCTGGATGATGATCCTGCAATACAAACATGTAGAACGGGTAGTACATGATGTAAAAATAAATGAACTCTAGAGAAAAATCAGCAATGGTGATGAAACAGCGTATGCAGTTCAGCGATCAGTTGGCGCGAAGATATATTAATATTTAATATAAACCGCTCGAATAGTTAGTGTGTAGCTGAGTCTCCAGCCCTAGCTAGCCTATTAACCATAACGCGGAGCGCGGAGCTCGTGCACGTGTAGGAAGAACAGGCGTGACCAAGGAGCCGCTGCCGACCACCCATAACGCAGAGCGTGGAGCCCGTAGCACATGTAGGGAGGAGCCGGAGACAGGGCTATCTCTAGAGGCATCCGAGCATCAACATGACTGTTCGAGGGTTCGAAAAATTGTTTGGAGAGCAAATATGGAGAAAACAGCTCGGAGAGACATTATGGCGATATACGAAGATTGGAGAATATTTAAAAAATATTAAAGCGTGACTTAGCTTTGGACAGAGCGTCTGGTCGGTGCCATATGGCGTTGTCTAGTTGGCGTTGATGAAGTTGAGCTTAGATCGGGATGGTCGTGGTGTAATCGGCGAGACGTAATATTCAAGTAGATGAACGGAGTTCGGACGGCTGGGTGTCTGGGCGGCTCACTTCGTGTTGGAGTCAGTTCACAAGCAGTAGACGCGTACATGCAAATCACATCCTAATAGCTTGCGTGGCTTGCATCGTCCTCTATCTACTTGAGGCCAACGCACGCGTGCATGTGCCATCGTGGTGGCTGATGTTGAGTAATCCAGATGCATTTGAGGGCACCCAGTAGTACGCCTGACACCCACCGCCAGAAACACCGATTCAATCTTGCCAGGCATTGGGCCGCTAGTAGCCGATTGGTTCGGTTGCCACAAAGATAGCAGCGCTTAGAGTTGGTGACACGTGCTGCTTGGAGATGCACCGTGGTTGTCGAAGGATGTCGACACGATCAGCCAAGTCGTCGCGAAGGATGTTGATCTTGAGGCACGCCATCTGGTTCACCAGGGGATCAAGTGCACACCCCCTACTTGGTGCACCAACTGTCGATAGAATATCGTCAGCAGTCCACCGAGAGGTATCCCACGATGGTAGATTTGTCGGTGGGGGTGCGCGTGATCAGGAACCGGATGGTGACACAAGGCGCAGAGACAGCGATTTAGACAGGTTCAGGCCATCTGATCGACGTAATACCCTACGTCCTATGTCTTTGGTGTATTGTATTGAGATGTAGTAGATAGATCTGTCCACTAGGGGACCCCTGCCTCTCCTTATATACTCTGGAGGGGCAGGGTTACAAGGAAAGTAGCCTATTTGGTACTATATAATATCTTGCGGTGCACGCCGAGCAGCGCCATGCACGCATTGATCTTGTCGGTTGGGCCACCTCCGATAGTGTGGCCCATATCTTGTCTTGTGGATACCGGGGGCCATACCCCCACAGTTGTGTCTAAAGATGATGTGATCAAACACATATTGTCAATGCCGATATTAAATGGGAGAATGGGAAAGTGGATTCTTGCATTATCAAAATTTGATTTGATGTATGAATCAGCTAAAGTAGTCAAAGGGTAAATGATGGATGATTTTATTACTCAACATCATAAGCCAAGCATCGGCTATATGGAACCTATGCCTTGGACATTATTCTTTGATGGATCATCGTGCAAGCAAGGTGGTGGCATCGGTATTATTATTATTTCACCTCAGGGGCAAGTTTTGAGTTTGCCTTTCAAATCAAACCAATGACCACCAATAATCAAGCAGAGCATGAAGCTATTCTTAAGGGACTTCAACTTCTTCAGAAAGTAAAGGCCGAGTCAATTGACATATTTGGAGATTTATAGTTAGTTATTAATCAGTTGATCAGCCTGTGTGAATGTAAAGATGATATTCTAGAAGGATACCATGATGAATGTTGAAAGTTGCTTAAGAGATTTCCTCTTACTTCTCTTCAGCATATTATGAGAGCACAGAATCAAGAAGCCAATCAGTTAGCTTAGAATGGGTCAGGCTATCGAGTGTTCCAAGAAATCTTAAGTAGTGAGATGTTGGCTAATGATTGGAGAGTTGAAATAACCGATTACCTCAAGAATCTGTCTCAGAAGGTTACCAAAAAATTGAGATATAAATCAGCTAAGTATGTTTTGTTAGATAATCAGTTGTATTACAAAATAGTCGATGGGGTTTTGCTTAAATGTTTAAGTCAAGAGGAAGTAAGAGTATTGATGGGAGAAGTGCATGAAGGAATATACGGTGCTCATCAATCGACTTATAAAATGAAATGAGTTATTCGTAGGTCTAGATATTTTGGGCCAACAATATTAGAAGATTGTTTTGAATATTACAAGGGTTGTCAGGATTGTCAGCGTTTTGGTAATGTTCAGAAATCGCCTGCATCAGCTATGAACCCAATAATTAAGCCATGGCCATTCCGAGGCTGGGGAATTTGTTTGATTAGCTAGATTTTTCCACCTTAAAGTATAGGGCACAAGTTTATATTGGTAGCAACAGATTATTTTAGTAAGTGGATTGAGGCGATTTCTTTGAAAACGGTGACTTCAAAGAATATGGTTGATTTTGTCAGGGAGCATATTGTTTATCGTTTTAGGATTCCTCAAACCATTACTACTGATCAAGGGATAATGTTCACATCAGAGGAATTTAGAGATTTTACTGCCAGTATGGGAATTAAATTACTAAATTCTTCTCCTTATTATGCTCAAGCTAATGGCCAGGCAGATGCATCCAATCAAATTTTAATTAAGTTGATTAAGAAGAAAATTGAATAGCAACCAAGGAAGTGGCACTTGACACTTAATGAAGCATTATGGGTATATAGGATGGCTTGGCATGGATCGATTAAATCATCACCTTATGAGTTAGTATATGGGCATAATGCAGTTCTTCCTTAGGAGATTCAGACTGGATCATGACGTGTTACATTATAGAATGATTTGATAGCCAAAGTCTATAAAAACCTTATGATGGATGATTTGGAGGACTTAAGTTATCATCGGCTGCGTGCTCTTGAAAATATTGAGGCCAATAAATTAAGGGATGCAAGGCATTATAATAAAAAGGTCAAGAACAAACAGTTTTACAAAGGAGAGTTAGTTTGGAAAGTAAGATTGCCGATTGGGTCTAAAGACAGCAGGTTTGGCAAATGGTCGCCTAATTGGGAAGGTCCTTATTGGATTAAACGTTGTGCGGCTGACAATGCTTATATTTTGGAAACACTAGAAGGAGAAGAGGAGTTTGATAGAGCAATCAATGGAAAATTCTTAAAGAAGTATTATCCTAACGTTTGAATTAATACTTGATAGCCGATTTGTTTAGTCGTCGGCTCTAATAGCCGGTACCAGGAGGGGATCGCCTTTAGTTCAAAAAGGAAAATTAAATCAAAGGGGTAAAAGCCGATATGATATGTATCGCCTATAGAGCAAAAAAACACACAAAGACAATCACGATTTATATTTTAGCAGATTCAGAAATGCATTCATAAAGAGAAGCAGAAATTTTATTCATTGATAGTTTGTTCCTAGTACAAACTAATCAAAAACTTTATTAATCACATCCTGGGCGGATGTAATGTCCATGATGGCCGCAGCAGCATCATCAACCATCGGGAAGCCTAGTTCCATGGTGCGGAGCTCGTGCTCGGTCTGGACCTACGCCGCGGCTAGGGCCACGGCCGATGTAGCTACGCTCGCCGCTAGTTGGAGGTTTTTCAACTGTACCCTCAGGGCTGGCAATCATAGAAATAAAGAAACTATCAAGAAAAAGGTAGAGAAAATAAGAGTGAGGGTTTTCTTGGAACTAAGCTTACCTACCACCATGGCGTTGGACTCGACCAACCTCGCCCGAGGGGCGTTAGTTTCCTCCTCTACGGTGAGGAGAGTGGCCTAGGAGGCCTTGAGACAAATTTCTAGCTGACCATTTTCCCAAGTTGCCTCAGAATAACGGTCCTTGGTAGCCCTCCACTCCTAGAGGAAGCGTTGGGCGTCATCACCAGTATACGAGTCGGAGGATTCCAATGATGAGTCTGGCGTGGGGGCAGCAGCAGACTCAGCATTGGAGGGCTCACCAGCCCTGGGAGGAGGAGGAAGGAGTCTATTATTCAACACAAATCTATGGATAAGTTAGATGATGATTCATTGCCATGAGCAAAGGGCGTTTGGTATTACCTCATGCGGTGGAGGTGCTGGTTCGTTGGCATCTCCTCCTCTGGGATCTCATTTGTTGCACGCTTGCCGCGGTTATCTTCGCCAGCCATGGGTGCTGGTTTAGATCTTGAGAGGAGGAGAAGAGGAAACTACTATAGGGTTCTTGAAGGTAGAAGGACACGAGAGAAAGAGAACAGTTGAAATGTCTTAATGGCTAGAGGGGGTGAATAGCCTATAAAAATTTCTACAACAACACTTAGCAAACCGGTTAGACAAATATGAGGTGAAGCGAGTGTTTCACTAGCCTACTAAAAATACAAGCCACCTAGCACAATTTTAGTTTATACAGTCTCTATCCACACAATGGCTATGTCACTACACTAAGTTAGTGTGCTCTCAAAGGCTAACTAAAGAGTCACACTAACCAAACTAACAAGCTCTCATGACTAGCTACACTAAAGAGCTTGATAACTAGTTTGCGGTAATGTAAAGAGAGAAAGGAAGATGGTTATACCGTTGAGTCGAGGAATGAACCAATCAATCACAAGAATGAATACCAATAAAGACCAATCACCTTAGAATCAAATGATGACACAATGATCTTTTGCTGAGGTTCACTTGCTTGCCGGCAAGCTAGTCCTCATTGTGGTGATTCACTCACTTAGAGGTTCACGTGCTAATTGGCATCACATGCCAAACCCTCAATAGGGTGCCGCACAACCAATACAAGATGAGGATCACACAAGCCACGAGTAATTTACTAGAGTACCTTTTGGCTCTCCACCGGGGATAGGTCAAGAACCCCTCACAATCACCATGATCAGAGCCATAGACAATCACCAACCTCCGCTCGATGATCCTCACTGCTCCAAGCTATCTATGTGGCGGCAACCACCAAGAGTAACAAGAGAATCCTACAGCGAAACACAAACACCAAGTGCCTCTAGATGCAAACACTCAAGCAATGCACTTGGATTCTCTCCCAGTCTCACAAAGATAATGAATCAATGATGGAGATGAGTGGAAGGGCTTTGGCTAAGCTCACAAGGTTGCTATATCAATGCAAATGGCCAAGAGTGAGAGCTTGAGCCAGCCATGGGGCTTAAATAGAAGCCCCCACGAAATAGAGTCGTTAGCTCCTCAATCCACTGAAAATCAAGGCGACCAGACGTACCAGTCGGTTTGACCGAACGTAGGACCCCAACGTCCGATCCTTAGATTTTTGCCATGTGTCCCCTGCTTCAAATGTGGATTGCCCAATCTCAATGGTCATTAGTACACTTAAGTTGTGACCGGACGCTCTATAGTGTAGGACTAGACATTGGACCCCAGCATTCGATCAATTCTAGTAAGGTTCCAGTCGCAACCGGATGCGTCAGTTCGATCATGATCAGACGCAGGAGGGGTAGCATCTAGTCGATTCTAGAGAACTCCCAGAGCTGCTCAACTATGATGCAATGCGTCCGGTCAGTCACGATCGGACGCAGCAACAGCGCCTGGTCCATCTCCTCTTCTCTATGCCACCACATCAGCGGGACCGGATGCACCCACTCCGTGTCTGGTCACAAAGTGACCCAATGTCTAGTCGAAGACCAACGCCAATGTCTTCACTGCTTCCACTGACCGGACCCATCGGTCCAATTGAGGCTAGCGTCCGGTCCACTCTGTGAAACCTTGTCTTTTCTATACACTCCACCGGTAAAGTTTTGAACCCTTGCTCCCAAGTGCTAAACACAATGTGTATCACCTCTATGCATGTGTGTTAGCATATTTTCAAAAACATTTTTAAGGGTGTTAGCACTCTACTAAATCCTAAATGCATGTGCAATGTGTTAGAGCATCTAGTGGCACTTTGATAACCGCATTTCAATACGAGTTTCACCCCTCTTAATAGTATGGCTATCGATCATAAATGTGATCACACTCGCTAAGTGTCTTGATCACTAAACCAAAAAGCTCCTATCAATTTCACCTTTGCCATGAGCTTTTTGTTTTTCTCTTACTTCTTTTCTAAGTCCAAGCACTTGATCATCACCATGGCATCACCATCATCAAGTCATGATCTTCATTTGCTTCACCACTTGGAGTAGTGCGACCTATCTCATAAACACTTTGATAAACTAGGTTAGCACTTAGAGTTTCATCAATTCACCAAAACTAAACTAGAGCTTTAAATAGTTGTGGGTGTAGATGTGTATGAGGTCGAAGCCCTTGATTGGTATTTATAGCCACGAAGGCGAGATGGTAGATATCTTAGGACGTGTGAAAGCAACCCCAATTGATGGAAGGGGAAACACCACTTCACTAGTACCGAGGGGAACACAGCATTGATGACTGAGAAGTAATTTGAAGGGTTTTGTGATAAAAGCCATTTTTAGATTTAGTTAAGTCAGAGTAAAGTCAGAAATTGGAAATTGGCTAATTCAAACCGACTCTTATAGCTGAACCAAAAAGTACAGTTGTCATCAGATTTATGTGCCACAGATACTAGAATGTAAATTGCAAGTCAAAAGCATCATGAATTGCTTGTAGTGCTTGCAGTAGAATAGCATTAACTTCTATAATTTGTTGTTTATCTTGTTCGGCTGATCCGGGAATGCTCTCAAGACTTCTGCGAATGGCTTTGCCTTCTTTGACCATGGTTAGCATTTCTTACTTCTTCTGTTTGATAGCATTAGGGATCTGAGTCAAGTTGGACTCATGACGTTCGATGGTGGCTTTCACACTTTCTAGTTCTTTTTCAAGCTCAGCACGCCTAACTCTCAGCTAATTTTGTTCTGGTTCAATTTTGGAAGAAGAATTCTTCAAATTGTCAATCAGCTGTGCTAATTCTTTGGCTTCTTGTTTGTCAGAATTCTTTTTTGCCATAAAAGCTTCACGGTCAATCAGATTTTTTGAGCCTTTTTCACCTTGGGAACTTGGTCTTCGATATTGTATATAGGTATCAAGGCCTCAACAAGATTTGGGGTCAAATATCTTTGATGGCCAAGAAGATTCTTCACATTGGGTCTGCATCCTAGACCAAATTGGCTATATTTTCCTTGAGCATTAGTAGCATGTCTTTTAGCCAATTTTTGGTCTCATCTGATAAAGTTTCTTGGGAAAAAATGGCTGATGAGCTAATCTCACTTTCATCTATGTATTCTTCAAAATTGAAGGAGTAGCTCAGAGCTAGAGAATTAAGTGCCTACATGTGAACAAAAGAAATCTTATTAGAAATGGAAAATGGGTTGACAATGAGATGAATGGTGAGGGGAATACAATACCTTTTCTAGAGGAGACAGGCTAAGGAGAAGGAACAGTCAATGATGTGCCAAAATCTTTTTCAACATTTGGTTGATTTGGCTCTGAACTTTTGATGCTAGTGTCTGCAGGCATCAAGAAGTTTTTTGGTTTATATTTGTTATAGAAGGACAAGAATGAGCATATGAATTTTTTACCATCGACTGTTTGTTGAGTTGGAGAATCAATGGGTTGAGTATCAGCATCAATAGGATCATCTTCAATTGTTGGGTTGTTAGACCTTTGCTCTTGTGCAGATGTTTTCTCAGGTGGTGTCTGATAAAGGAGACTGATCAGAGAAGAGTGAGGATTACATAAAATTAAAAGGCTTGAGGAGATACCTTGGTAGCATCAGTAGGTGAAGTAGAGAGGTTCTCATCTTCTGCTATTTTGGGTCTATCAGAAGCATCGGTCATTTCAATTGTAATCAGCTCCTTAGGGGGATTAGCCGATGAGAGGTTGGTAGACGCCGATTCAAATGCCTAGGACAACAATTCAGCACCCAAGGCAGATTGAGATGCAATAGTTGATGGCTGCAACAAATGGATTGAATTAAAAGTTGGATATCATTTTAAGAGGGAAGATAAGTTAAGTTACCTAAGCAATTGATGATTTTGTTCTACGAAGTCTCTTCCTAGTGGTGGTTTTCTAAGTTACACCTTGGGTTGCCTTGCGTTTTGAAAACTTATATGTGAGTATTGTTGGGGCAGCTAGGGTTTTCATCAACTTTTTCAGACTAGGTGCAATTGATCCCATTCTTGAGGTTGGACATGGTGGATAATATTCTATAGGATGCCCTTTACTATCCACGTTTGACGGATCAAATTCGGTATCCTGCAAAAGAATTTGTTAGATGAATTGATAGAAGAACTTGTTAGATAATCCTTTCGAAAGAAAAGAAGTAAATTACCTCACTATTAGAAGCAAATTCTTCATCCAGGGCTAAACAATTAGGATGAATTGGACTGCAAAAGAGGTGAGAGTGCCATTCTTGCCACCAGGAATCAAACAAATTTGAGGAGAAGGTAGGTCTTGTCCATTCATGCAAGCAAAGAGAAGGAAGATCTGATTTTAGTTGAAAAACTCTAGCACCTTCCATCATCTCACTAATACCGTCTCTTGGCTTTAGAGTGTTCCTAAAGAATAGTCGAGTAGGTAGTTGACCAAGGCTGAATTGGCGGGCCACAAAAGAAGGATTATAGAATTCATAAGTTGGGAGGTTATCTGGTAGAAAAGAACTAGTAGCCATTTTGCCATGACCATGGCGAAATTCGGCTAGAAGTACATAGGATTTGATAATACAACTAAAAATTATAGTAGTTGTTTCATCTGAGCAACCTGATTTAAATTGAAATTTGACTAGCAGAACTAGTTCATTGTCTTCATCTTCATCATAAGGTAGCCAAGTCAAGATGTTTCCATCAAACCCTTTGATAAATTTCTTGAAAAGATGGCCTATATCAACAACAATTGTTATGGCTGATTCAGCTTCACCATAATTCATACACTGTCGAGTTCTTGAAAAGGTGGCCTATATCCACAATATAGTTTAGAATATAGCTTGCCCATCTTGTGTAGTATGATATTTTGGCTAATTTCTTGGACCCAGCACTTAAGAAATCATAGGGTTGCATTGATCCTGTTATTCTAAGGCCAGTCAACATGTAAATATCAGCTAAAGTGATGGTCATTGGACCGTGACCAAAAAGAAGCATTCAAAGTGTTAGACCAAAAGTAAGATGTAGAAATCAGAAGTGAGTCATTTCTCTCCATTCCAGATAGTGAGAGTGTCAGGCATTGATTCAAGTCATAAATTTCCCAATCTCCAGCCTTTTTCTCTGATACCCTATGAAACCAATCCCTCCATCCCTTAGGTATTTTGGACTAGTTTCCAAAGGGAGTTTTGGTGTTCCAAAAAGACAAATCTACTACAGATTGTTTGAAGGGGATTCAGTTGGTTTCTTGATTGATTAAATCAGATGGATCAGGGTCACCCATGGGTCTAAGGTAATAGGCATTAGGAACAACAGCTGATAAAATCAAAATTTTGTTCCTCATTTTCTAGAAGCCAGTTGGGATGAATTTAAGAAAAAGGAAAATACAGAGTAGTGGCTAACACTTGAAAGCCAGAAGTTTGAAGACATACCTCAGGAATGTGGTCGCTGGTTGCCATTGTAGCCAAAATGGATCTGAATCTAAGGAAGGTTACTTGAATGACAATTTAGTAGAACAGGGGATTTACTAGAGTTAAGGCTTTGGTGGTGGCAGCTTTGACTGTTG
The DNA here is from genome assembly GCF_019320115.1 of Miscanthus floridulus. Classification (NCBI taxonomy): domain Eukaryota; kingdom Viridiplantae; phylum Streptophyta; class Magnoliopsida; order Poales; family Poaceae; genus Miscanthus; species Miscanthus floridulus. The sequence goes on along the minus strand of NC_089582.1, from coordinate 88,599,036 downwards.
AAGTTTGCTTGAGAAAGAAGGGGAAAGTAAGCAGACCGAGCGAGCTAAAAATAATATTGTTGGGGTATTATATAGAATTTGGCTTGAGAGATCAGGAGCCATGCGTTTATTTTGGAATGAGCAGTTGCAACACGGTGAATAGATGAATAGGAATCTTGGAATAAAATTATGTTTTATTCCAAAATTGGGTGGCATATGTTTACACCAAAATTTGGGAAGAAGAACATGGGAACTCGAAGCTTCCAGGATTGTGTCATCAAGGAATCGATTAGATGTGAATCAGTATCAGCTAATTTAGATGTGATGTCAGAATCAGTTGTTTTATGGATGATGTCATCAGACATCGTTAATGGGCTATACTTGAGTGGCGCCAGGAAGATGTGTCGGACTCTACAAATAAGGAAAATTAGGGTCTAGGTTATTATTAAGTTAGAAAGTTTTCTTTTATTCCAAGAATTGTAATGAGTCATATTTGAGTAGGATTCATGTTTAGGTTCTGGGTATAAATATTAGACCCTGGTTATTGTAAAAAAAGAAAGAAAACTCCATCAATACAATCTTTCTAGCTTTTGCCATCACATTAAGAGTAGGAGTACTGTAGATCTTGGCGAGTTCTTCAGCAAACAGGACTGCATCGACTGATCGACCTCCAGCTTGCTTATGAGTACCGTCATAACTTGTATTGTGCTTGTAAAGCTGCATCAGCTGATTGATCTTTTACGAGCCATAATATAAGTTAGTTATCGATTTGTATCGTAATTTGTAAGACTGCATCAGCTGATTGATCTCTTACGAATCATAATATAGATCAAAGTTATCGATCTTGTGTTAAATAACTTGTTGTTTAATACAATATCACCAGTTATCGAATCCGCTAAGATTAGTAAGATTTTCCTTGTTGTTTTTGGTTGATTCGCCAGTTATCGATCTTGTTATAATTAATGTTTTTTAATTATAACAAATCACCTGATTGAGATAGAGATAGATCGGCATCATATCATCTTAACCGGTCGTTTTCTAGTCTAGTCACGCTTTAAATCTTATGATTGATGGCTTATTCTGCTAGATCGGCTGTTCTATCCCTATTCCAATCAAACATAGTATGCATCCAAAGATATGTTTTAATCTTGAATAAACTCACTCGTTAATGAGATCTAATCTAATGACACTACCATAGCTGCATCGATCCGGTTAAACCTCACTGGTAAGATTTTAGATCAGAAATTATCGATTAGTGGTCTTGTTCATGATCAAGATATGTACTCTGTTTATTTGCTATGACTGCATCGCTGTTTTAGCCAATTTGCCTATACTCTCATGTATATAGCATGTTTTCATGAATCACTTAACATATAGATTCTTTGGCTTTAGTTTGTCATCATTATCACAGCTGCATCGATCCAATCGAACTTCACTATTGACGATAATAGATTAGATTCAAACTGTTTGTAGATTCATTTATATTAGACAGTCGAGTTGTTCGCATGTTATACTTTTTTTATCAAACTTATCGACTCGACGCTTTATATCGATCATGTTCCATTTAGCCGATGATGTTTTCTCATATCATTTTATTACCGGATATCGACTATTTAGTCGATAGCCTTATTGAATCGGCTATCTAGCTATACAGTTGGAACTGTTTGGTGCAACACCGACATATTCCACCTTAAATTACTTATAAGATTTTCTCTTCTTATCAATTGTAGGTTAAATTGACTGGCACATCATTGGGTTTTAGAATCAGTTGGTTCTATGTTGAAGCCAAGTAGATCTCTGGTCTCATTCCGCTCAGATCTTCTGGCTTGTTTTATGTTGATCACATCGCCATATTTTTGTGTCAACAGGTGCTTTAAGTTTTAATTCCCATTAAATTAAGTAGATTATGTAAACTCGTAGAAGAGTTAATGGTTACTTTATTAGCTTGAAGACTAATATGAAGTTCTTAGTTGTAATTTTTACTTGCAGTAATATATGTTAATCTTGCATGGAATGAATTAGATTTATATGTTTTACATATAAACAATTGCCTATTTCCTATCTAAATAAATTTTGCATTAATTTTATCCTCAAAGAAGCCTCAATTAACCATGAAGGTTATATAGTTCTTTGTGCACTACTACCATGTAGGTAGAAAGAAAACTGAATTTCTATAAGCATACGAACAATTGGACTATACTAGCATATTAACTAATTTTAGAAGGATAAATTTAGTCAAGAAATAGTATAATCCATAAACTAAGTATTTAATACTTCAACCCAGAAACTAGAAGTAAAAGTCCTACCCTGAATATGTTGTTGTACACTGAATAGTGCACTTGATATGTGAATTTCATGCCAGAACCAATGAATACCAGAAGTATGATTGGATTCTATGGAACATTAGAAATGATTATTCATAGATGATGCATGTAGCATATTATTACTTGAAGTAACTATGGCATGAAAAGGGGAGGAATTTTAGGTAAAGGCATAAGAAAATATGGGTAATATATATTTAATAGGCATAGCCTTCCTAAATCTATCTTTAAGTGCATGTATCAGGACTTGAAGTCCTAACCATGTCCTTTCTGGCCGAGTTAACTTTCTATATATTGCACTAATTGCAAACAAGCTTGTAGCTTTGTATTTTGTTATTATCTATTACGTTGGATTGAATACCAACATTTCACATTACACATGAATGTGTATCACTATGTTGTGCTCTCATCAAGCTGCACTATCTCCACTCTTGCATGAATATTAGTCTAGCAGATACATTTGTAGCTAGTAGCTACCTTTGCACTTCCCTCATAATTACAGTGGCTAGCTAGTATGCTATGTCTATATAGTTCTCATTGAACTAAGGAATATTTTGCGTTCATTGCATCGCATGCATAAGCTATAGATTGGTCTAGGACCAAATAACCGAAGATCAGGGGGAGTTGGTTAATCTAAAAGGACCAATATAAAATTAGCTAAATGGAGAAGTGACCTGCTTGAATGGACTGAATTATAGTAGAAATTGAGTTAATAGATAAAACACTTAATGATGATTTGGGATTTATATGAAGAAATGGCATTTTGTTAGAAAACTATAGAAGAAATTCCATGTAATTTTGAATGTTACGTATTTTATATATTTGAAGTATATGATCTATTTTTTATGTATGAGTAATTGGATCAATTTTTTTTGACTAAAACAATAAAGAAGCTAGACAATGAAATAATTCTCTAAACTATGATATGTGCAAATCAGGAGGAGAACATCTATGAATTTATAGGAATGATGAACATTCTCTATTGCATTTTATGTATTCTAGCTCACTGCATGTAATGTATAATAACCCCCATATTTAAATATGTGCGTGAATATTTTTTATAAAATTTCATCATAGCATACATGAATGGGCCTATGCTTGTAGTCAGAGATACATAAATTTGAATTATTTTAAGCCCATGATAGGGGATATATTTTGAAGTATGCTATTAAAGATCTAATATTGGCATTAGGGGGAGAAAAAGCCTATGTTGAATGCCAAATATTATTTCCATAGAAGAAAATGATCTTAAAAGAAAAATATTCCTTGAAGCTTGAAGCAGGAATAGTATCACACACTAAATCAAATAATAGTTTGACTAATGCTCTTTTGAAGCATGAAGCGAAGCATATGCCAGATATTTTTTTAAATTTGAGGAGTAACTTGAAGTTACAAACCAGAAGTTGTGTTTACTAATAGTAAACTAAATGTTGTATACTATCAAGCTAAAATCTACGGGGATGTCTGTGGGTTCTAGTTTAGTATATACTTGTTAAATAAAATATGAACAAACTTATCCATTCTCATGAAGAGAACACCTCATAAAGAAGGTTAAGCACCTCATGAAAAGGGTCATCATGAAGATGAAAACCAACACACTATGAGCGCACATCATTAGTGTTGGATATACAGAACAATAAATCATCTCATGTTTGGGAAATGACAAAGAGATAGAATAATCTCACAATATGAAAATATTGGGAGAATAATAGTTGTCGATAACACTACCTCTATAATTGCAAATGTTTCTCTTATAAGAACCCGAATCTAGAAAATAAAGTCCATGGCAAAGTCTCTTGTAGCGATTATATCGGGTCAATGAATAAAGCAATTGAGGTTGAATCTCCTACTAAAAAGAAATAAATATTCTCCTATATCTCTGGCAAACGAAATGAATGAATATGAAATATGCAGTTGGTAAGTGGATTATAAAAATACATATATTTGCTGAAGAATAGAAATCGCAACATATGAAAATTAAATCTCATACTAAGTATTAAGAAGTCTAAGGTAAAATATATTCATGAATTAGTATTGAAGTATCAAGAAGAGCATGTACTAGAAGGAATAGTCATCGAATGACTTAGTAGTGAATAACACTATCTCATTGTGTATATCACATAATAATCTCTCATGTAGTAGAGAATATATCTCATAGAAGAGAAATATTATTCACCAAAAATGAAAACATCCTTGAAGGAATTAATCTATGAAGGATTTATCAGTCGATTCTTAAATAAACTCCAGTAATCCCTGAAGTGAATATAGACACGAGAGAAAGAAATGAGAAATTCTAAATACCATGAAGGTGTCATATAAACACTCAGAAAGTGTATATTATAAAGCTGGCAATTAAGTATTGATATCCTCTAAATACCATAGAAGGTATAAGAACATTGATGATTTGGCAAATGGATTATCCCCTAAATGCCAAATACAAGACTGAATTCATTAATTATTGGTATAATCAAAATCCTGAAAATTTATAGAATATATAACTTGAAAATCTACTAATGAGGAATTGTAAGTATTCAAACTCTAGTATAAGTTTGATACACTATCTAGAAGATATTAAATATTATAACTTATTTACTCCATAATTCTTTGAAAGGATTTATTACTCTAAAGGATAAAATTTATTTTGTTTTGCACAACTAATAAGTGGTCATTATACATGAAGCATATTGCTCTTGTTTATACTCATATTATAATTCATAGAAGAATTGTGAGATAATTTTTGAAAGATATAGTATTATGGTACTACATAACATTAATTAAGCATATATTTATGAAAAATGTGATTTGAACAATGAAGTTTAAAGTATGGCTTTATGAGGGGAGCATATTTTATTGAATCTATTTTGAAGGTAAACCACTATAATTACAAAGATCAAGTAGATCATATTTGCTAAAACACTGAAGTTTATGCATAAATCATGAAGATCAATATCTATTCATGAAGAAATATCCTGAAGAATACATAACCAAGAAGGTTAAATGTTGTACTCTTTTTTCCTATGTGAATTTTTACTTGAAGATTTCTCATACAAGATTTTTAATAAGACAACATGTGCAATACAATTAATGAATGTGTTGTACTCTTTTATCCGAGAACCGTTTTTCCACTGGATTTTCGGATGGAGTTTTTAACGAGACACGTGCATATCATGGTAATCGTCCAAAGGGGAGTGTTGTAAAACATACGGATTCAATCCTAGAAGGAAAGGAGAAGGAGGAATCATAATCCTAGTCCATTTTGTATGTGGCCTCTTACCAAACTCTTAGACCTTGACAGGACTATATATACGTGAGAGTTCTACGATGTAATTACCAATATTAAGAAAAATAAAGAATAGTTTTCCTATCCTTGTGTCTATGTATATTTTTCATATACTGTATTGATCGTGAAAAATGAAGAGGAGAAGACCCTAACCGCTGGTAACATGTTTTATAACGAAATCTAGAATGTGCTCATTGTGGGGAAACAAAGATCCAATGTTTTGTGCTAGTGATGAGCCTTTTGCCAATTCCCTATGCGGTGCGCCCGGCCGCCGCCAAAACCAAGCGCACCTGCTCTCTCTCAGCTCTCCGGCCGCCGCTGCTCTCCGCCCGCATTCGTTGACGTGGACCGGGTCGTGGTCCAAGTAATGAAGTAGAGCCCTGAGAACACCCTACCCGCCCGTCACAGCTTCCCGTGGACCGAGTCCACGGCACACCGGCAGCCATGGACCGCGAGGCGCTCCGCATGATGTGCTCGACGCAGTTCTGGCGGATGGCCGTCCTCTGGGCCCTCTCCCTCCTCCACTCCTACCTCCTCGTGTTCCTCCGCGGCCGGGCGGCCGCCCCTCGCCGCCGGCAGCCCCGGCCCGCCGAAGGCCGCTGTCCCATCTGCGTCGTCACCGGGGTATGTATATACCCGCCCTCTCGCATCTCACGCGTGCCCGTCTGCCCCTCTCTCTCTCTTTCTTCCTCCGCATGATAACGTCTCCCGTTGTGGCGCTTGCAGGCGACGTCGGGGCTGGGCAGGGCGGCGGCGGCGGCGCTCGCGCGGGAGGGCTACCACGTCGTGCTTGGTGAGTCAGTCGCGTCTCTCTTCTTGTTCTTATTCTTGCCTTGGCATTCCGTCGAGCAGGTGTGGTGCTTCTCTTTAGTTTATCATTTAAAAAAAAAAATAGAAACTGTTCTACTCCGAGCTTTCAGAGCGCCAGGTTGCCCTCCTTTCTTCTAGCCATGGCCTTCGATAAATCTGCCAAACTACCTGCAACGGTTTTAGCGTCTTAGTAGCCATGGCCTTCGATGAATCTGCCAAACTACCTGCAAACGGTTTTAGTGTCTTAGTATTCATTGCTCATTGCTTGCTTACACACGGGATTCAGCTCGCCCCCTGTTGCTCTGGATTTCGTTCCAATTTCATTCGTTTGTATCCTTGCCATAGTCATTAGAGTAGAAATTCGCCCTTTTCTTCTTCATGGGTTTACCCATCCATGTCAACTGCCAATGCGTAGTATCATTTATTCCTATTTTTCATGCGCTCAAGACTTGATATTAATGTTCAATGAGCCAATAGCTTTCTACTGATTTAGTTACTGAACCCGAATGCACTTCTATTTTTTTTTCTGTGTCAGCTGGACGTTCCACGCAGTTCTTACACGAGGTATTATGTAGAGATCTTTCACTAGATGTTGTTATGCTACTGTTTACTCTTGTCGTCGTTGTCACACCCTGTGAAGCAGACTGTTCAAGAAATTCAGAGGGAACAGCCAGATGCCTATCTCAAAGAGTTTCAGGTCGACTTGGCATCCTTCAAGTCAATTAAGAAGTTTGGAAGTTCTCTCAAGCAATGGGTTCAGGAGAAAAATTTGGAGCCTTCTATTCAGCTTTTGGTAAATAATGCTGGAATATTAGCGAGGTCACATCGAATTACTGAGGATGGCCTTGATGAGTACGTGCTTCACTTGATAGTGTCCCAGCAAAAGAAAATCATTGCGTCATCAAATGATGTTGTTTGTCAGCATTAAATTTTTGTCTTTCTGCTAATTGTTTATTGCCCTTACTGCATGCAAATTTCAGGATGATACAGACAAACTACATTGGTCCATTTTTGCTGACCAACATTCTTTTACCATTGCTGAAGAACAGCTCGGTACCTTCTCGAGTGGTTAATCTAACTTCTTTCACACACAGGTGTGGTAAGTGCTGAGTTTAGTTATTTGTTGTTAACAAACTTCACGAACTATTTGTACCTAAGTTGAACAACTGAAGCATGTGGCATTAACAAAAGATATCCATGTTATATGAATCTTAATATTTTGTTTCATTTTATCCGTTTCCCCTGTTATTATGCTAGTGTTTCCTGAATACGGTTGTGTCATGGTTCAATCCTTTGCTACCCACATAATTGGCTCTCTTGTTTCTAAGTTGATATATACTACCATCTGCGCACCATGTCATCTTCTATTGCAGTAACCTATAAATTTTCCTCAATAAAATTGGAATCCTTAGGTTGCATGGTCATGCACTACCATTATACTAGTCTCCCTTCCTATCACTCTAAGGCACATAGTTTGATAAAATATGCAATTTTTGCATATCTAGTGTCAGGTATTGATGTATGCGAGGATGCATTGAGAGGGATGAAATTTGGCCGGTGCTCAGTAGGGGAAAGTTACCCCTTAGCTTCTACTTATGAGTATACCAAGCGTGAGTTTATTGGCTCAATTTGTTATTATGCTTCATGTAATTCTATTCTAAATTTTTAACTTCTTTTTTTTTTGTCGCAGTTTGTATGCTGATGTTCTCATATGAACTACATCGACAGCTTCACATGTCATCTGGCGTCTCTGTAATGTATGCACCATCTATTATCTGTCATGCATTTCCTTCCATCCTTTTTCCATACTGTGAAACCACAGTCTTGCCTATTGAAGGAATACTGGGGGCCCTTTTCTATGCTGGTCTCTAAATGGACCGTTCTCTAGTTATGCTATGTTTACCAGGATATTTTGTTCTCTAACTATAGAGGAAAACCTTACTAAAACGAATCTGTTTTCAGATGTTACGAAATGATTGGCTTATATTATTGTTCTGATGTTTCTTGCAGAAGGATAGAATAGGAAAGCTCATCACAATGTTTATTACTATCACCAATTAACATAAGCTCTAGCAGTTCACTCATTCATCCACGATTATCAGCTTGTCATTTAACATGATTCCGTTTGCACATATGACTTAAACATTCCTTGTTTGTAGTGCTGCTGATCCTGGTGTTGTGGAAACAAAGATCATGCGAGAGCTTCCTCAATGTCTCTCTTGGTTCGCATTTTTGGCTCTGCGCTCCCTTAAACTCCTGCAGGAACCTGATACAGGTGTTGGTGCTGTCCTTGATGCTGCTTTGGCGCTGCCTGTAAGCTTGCTGTTAGATCCTGCAGAATTTTCATAGTTTTGCAACCAAAATGATGAACCTTGAATTGTATCCGGTCGCTGTTATTTCAGGAAGAATCTGGGAAGTATTTCTTTGGTGGGAAAGGGAAAACGATCAGATCGTCCCGACTGTCCTATGACACCAAAGTAGCCAAGAAGCTGTGGGCAGAATCGTCAGCAGTGTTCAAGGAGCTTCAGCTTAGAGGAGTCGATTTTAGGGATAGTTAATTAAAGAAATATACATACAAATAGACGAGTCTGACACCCTTTTTTTTGTATTGTCCCATTTTGGGTGGCCCTTCCTTTTAGCTTACTGAAATTTTGGTCCTATATACATGAGGCAGACTGGCAGAGCAAGGAAGGTCTTGTTCTGTAGGTGCAGCTGCCTGTTAACTGAAAACCAGCAATTTTATGAGGCATCCTTTTGAAGGTATACAAGCTGGTAATATCACTTCCATTTGTGTCGTTGCCTGCCTCCGATGTGAAAGGAGACATTGAATACGGGGTGAAGCTAAAGCTAGCGTTGAGCAAATGCAGTAAAAAAATGCTATGCAAATGCAGGAGGCAATATTTGAATTCTGGCACGCATATACAGAAAACTAACGCAAATCCAGTTGTCATTCTCGCCCTGCTCGCTTGGCTGATAAGCCATTACTGAAAGTACTGTTAACTGATTTGTTATGAGAAAAAAATATTGTTCGTTGGCTGAAAAAGTATGGCTTATAAGCCAAGCGAACAGGGCGTTGGCTTTCTTCTCTTTCTGAAACAGTTCATTGTTGCGTTGTTGTGAAACACAAGAAAGAGCCGTAGAAGCGGCCTGCCTCTTCTTCCTCTCTGACTCAAACATGTTCTCAATCTGTTCCTGCATCTTCTCTCTTTCAGTTTCAATTCGCCGTGTCAGCCTAGGGTTCGCCTTCTCCTGCAGCTGGGAGCGGCGAAGAGATTCTGCTGGTCCTGTGAAATGCAATGTCGACTAATTCTATGAATGTCTTCATTAAAGAGAAATATTTTGGATTATTGTTTCAGTAAAAACATCAATTGCAATGTTTGCCCATTTTTACGCCAAAAATTTAGTGCTCGGGTGCATCCAACGTAGACAACACAAAAGATCTCGTTACAACAATTTTTTTTTTTTTTGCAACGCAGGGGATAGATAATTAACCATGTCCCACGATGTCCGAACAAATAACAATGTTCATAGATAGAATAGGAATGATGGTTTTACTGCACTGGAGCAAATTGGAGTGCAATAGTGCAAAATTGACTGAAGCCTTTACATTTGTAGTCCAGGATCACTTCTATTCCTGACAAGGTATCGTTCAGCTGCTAGTTCTCAGCTCGTTTCAGCTGATTCTCTCTCACAGAATACTATTGAATCATCCGAAATTATCCAAAATCTGATCATCCAAAATTATCCAAAATCTCACAGAAGACAATGTTGGTAGAATATCTGTATTATGTAGATGCGGCAACTTGTGAGCTCAACCTCAGCTAAATGAACATCTACTCATGGTGTTGGCAAGTTGGGGCCGTTTGTGATGTATATATAGTACAAATACCGAACATCAAGCACTATATATCCATGATTTATCAACTCGCACATGTTTTGCATCTATCAGTTCATCAATAAGGAGTAGCACAACGGGCAGTGTTTTTTTCAGTAGCAAGCTTGAATCTGAACATTCACATTAGTCAAGGCTCCCCGCCTGCTTCTCTTGGGAAATCTCGCCAGGCTGAACAAATCAACGATCTTGGCCTTGCCATCAAACATAGCAATTGAGTCAGGTTCACCTGTTACTGTTGCTGGATCATCTGGGGACTTTGGAAAACAGCACCATCTATAAGTTGCCAAGGGGGAAAATAGAAAAAGAAAACTTACGGATAAATGCATAGAAAGGGCCATTATTTGAGATACCTAAAGCGAAAGGCATTATTCCGGATGTCAATATACGCTTCACTTCAAAAGTACACGGGATATATCAGTCGCAGTATAGAGAGAGAGATCTAGCAAAGTCGCAACCAAAATCAACTGTATCTTTGGCTCCATAGAATATATATAAACTAACATCGAAAGTGAACATGACTTTCCTCCGGTCCTTCACGTCTCAAAAGCAGACCTTGCACTCTTTCTTCTCACCTGCAAAATTGGTCTCCACATCATCGAATGCCCTGGCGGCGAGTGCACGGGCCTCATCCACTCAGTTGCTGGCATTCGCTGGGAGGTAGTACTGGTAGTATCCCAGCACCGCGAGGAGGGCAACTAGCACGGCAGCCACTATGGCAGCTGGGCCAGCCCATGACCAGTAGGACTGTGCCTTCTTCCTCTTCAGGATCGCCTTGGGTGGCGGGGCCTTGCTCCGGCTAACCACATTCCTGTGCCGGGCACTCTCCTTCTGTTCTTTCTTTACCGTGGTGGAAGCTGGGATCACTTCTTGTTCCGCTGGGGCTTCCATGGCTTCATCAGACTTGGCATCCGATTCCGAGGGCTCATCAGTGTCAGCTGCACCAGATTTCTTCTTGGCTTTCTTCTCCTCTTTCTGAAAGAATTAGTTAGTTGTTACATTGTTACAGTATAGACCGCAGGAGGTGAATGAGACAGAGAGAGATGAGCAGTACCTTCAGCTTCTTCTCAGCTTCCTTCTGTGCTCGGGCCGCGGCTTTTGCAGCCTGCTTCTCAGCCTGCCTCTTCTTCCTCTCCAACGCAAGCTTGTTCTTCTCAATTTCCTCCAGCCTCTTGATCTCTTTCAACTTCGCCACATCAGCCTCCGTAGGCTTGGCCTTCTCCTTCGGGGGCTCAGCCTCATAATCATCATCAGCATCAAGAGCAGCTTTTGCCTTGTGCGACTCGACAGGTCCTTTTGAACGAGCTTCAATCTTGGGAGCATCATCTTCCTGGGGAGCAGGCACTTCTTTGGCTTGTTTTGCAGGCAATTTTACAGGCAATTTTACAGGGATGGGCTCTGGCTCTGGAGCTGGCGCCTGTGACTCGATAAATATGGGCTTCTCATCAGGATTCCTCATCCGACCATCTCGACTCAGCTGTCGGCTATTTAGGGAGGCGAGGACTCTCTTCTCATAGTCCTCTCTGAACGCCTTACTTTCACACCATTGGGTCATGAACTTGTCAACCTATTAAACCAACAAATGTTTAGTACAGAAACATGCGGGCATCACATGAGGTTGAGCCATTAATATCAACATATTTAGAAGCATACCTCAGTCTTGTGGAGTTCTTGCAATTCTGTCAGCATATTCCTTGAAGAATAATCCCTAGCTTTGCCTAAAACTGAACGGTTTTGCATGGAGGATGCGTTCTGGATCAAGTGCAAAAGAATATCACTGAATTGCCACATGTAATCATAAGCCAGTGACAGGCTTCCACGGAAGAACAGAAACCATGTCACGCAACCTCAGGTTATGCAACAAGCAATAAGTTAATCCACTCTAGCTTTCAAGGCACTAATGGCCAACAGGAACAAATCCTCATCAGCCTAAAACAGTTCTGATAACATCATACCACTAAATGAACTAGCATTACACATGGAATTCAACTGGTAGTTAAAATGCACATGTGGCTGCTATATAATGCGGTAAGTTTGGTAAGTTTAATACATGAATGGACAGACAGATCATAAATCCATTCAAAAGAAATATCAACAAAAAAAAAGTGGTAGTTGATGAGCAGGGGTGGATAGATGATGCATCATCACATTAACAGTTTATAAAAACAGAACTGTAAAAGGTGTATATACGATAGCGCGTTGCCTTCCAGATTCCAGAATACTTAGCCTAGCAGAAACAAAACAGCAGGCACACTAATCCAACACAGCCATCTCTAGGTGGTAGAGTGAACAAGACACAAAAGCAACAACAGGCACACACAGGTATATCTAAACAAAGAAACAAAAGCTGAAGACAGAAGACAGAAGAAATAGGGTTTCCCTCTTCTTAACCCAAGTATTGAACATAATAATACTAAAAGGAAAGGCATAATTTTTGCGAGGGTAATTTAAAAATATGTTAAACTTACTTTTGCATCGCGCACTGCTCTCAATTCTTGCAACGATTCATACGCCTTGTCCTTTCTGGCAGTTGCTGCATCTAAATCTTCTTGAAGCGATGCAATCTCAGCATCAACAAGTTTTAACTCATCCTCCAGGACCTTAATCTTAGATCTTACTGCCTGTCTTTCCTTCTTTATTCCATCAATGCCCTCCCCGATGATCTGAATGTTCAGACTGCGGTTACCACTTATTTCTCTAAGAAATATATGCAGAAACAAAAAGATGAATTGCAGTAGAACACACTTACTTTGACCTGGTCCTGTATAGCCTCTTTTTCAACCACTGTACCTTGCAGTTTAGCCCTGTTAGCAGCATTAGAGATGACTTTCGATCTGGTTTTTTCAAGGTCCTTAATTTCTTTCACCAGACGCTTCTCCTCAGATAAAGGTATGCTCTCATGTACCATTCGATCATTCAGCATCTTGATCTAGGGGAGCAATGGAAGAATAGCATATAGTTAACTGTTTCTGGAATGGAAGATATGTTAGCAAAAAGGTTCAGGACATACCGTTAGGTCAAGCTCTTCGATAGAAGAGCATAAACCTGCACCCTGTGCCCTCATGGCATTGTTTTCATCACGAAACTTGCCCAAGCTGTTCCGAAGAGGCTCCATCTCCTTTATCTTCTCATTCACAACTTCATTATATTGTTTGTTCTCAGCACTCAATGGCTTCAGCTCTGCAATAATACTGGAGCGCTCTGCCTGCAAAGTGTTTGTAGGTTATAAAATGAGATACATGTCACTTCCTGGGGCTGTTCACTTCCATTAAGAATACATCTTGGCTAATGGCTATCAAAAGAACAAGCATGTTTTGAATCAAGTTACAAAGCATTCAACATCTTGTTGATGAAGAGTGGTGCATCAGTTAGGATTTAGGAAGGCTACTTCAATCCAATGAGGACCTGTAAGAAAAATACCTTCTTGGCTCTTACTGCCTCGATAAGTTTAGAACGAGCTTGGATCTTCTTCTGGAATTCTTTGTCAGCCTGCTCGAGTTTTGCCCTCAGTTTAGGATCCTCAAATGAGCGGATCTTGATGAAGTAGAAGGCATAAGTTTGCTTAGGTTCAGGCCATTCATCCTTCACGTCCTTTGGAGGTGCCAGATCAGCGACATTGGTAATTGTCTCTGAACCAAAAACAGCTGCCTCGCGTTCTTTTGCAGTTGCTTTGCTTTCCTTCTCTTGGAATAGATTCACTTCTCCATCAGATACTTTGACCTCTGCTGGTGCTGCTTCAGTACCAACGACCTCCATTCCCATACCCCTGCAGCAATAGGAAAAAGAAGACCGTCAGTGGAACAGGTTGCAATGAGGCAGAACAAAAAACAAAATCTGAGTAACTTCTTCTCATGGCTTGCAATACATGCAGTTAACTGAATATTTACTGGCAAACTACCCAAGAAGCGTAAATGCATATCAAAATTTGTTTGCTGGCAAACAAACAGTGGTTCAAAGCAAATGCCACAGAGCACCCAAAAACTGGTCGATCCAAAAGGCATGTTAACCAAATCATCATGAAAACCAAACAGATATGTAAACAAAGTAAAAATAAGGAGTGCGGAACAAGGTATGTAGATCACATCATCATCAAAAGAGTAATCCCTAATAGTTGGTACTGGGGGAGGGGGCATTTAATGTAAATATACAAAACACATCCACACCAACTCTGTTTGTCCTACCCAAAGTTGAATCAGGCATTAAACCTCTCCTCCAATCGCCCTCTGACAGGAATTCTACACCAAGCATGACCATACCACTATATCCAAATCTACTTATCTATTTTGTCCAAGGAGTGGGTTCAACTGGACTCGACTGCAGCTGCAACCCCAAATTTAAAAAGCTGGGATGGGGCAACGAAAGGTTAGGTCTTGACATTAAAAGTAGGGTTTCTATTTTGGAAAAATTCTGCCTGCACCATGGAATAATCCCTGAAATCCATATATGGCATCGCTTGTGTCAATGACATGTGGGGGCCTGGACGCACCTGTCATTTACACATGCAGAGAATGTTTGATGGCATAGGTGGAATTCAAGGAACTGATACTTTGCGCTTTACAGTTTTGTAATAGTTCACTTGCCTATTTCTTTCTGTTTCCCAAAGTGGAAAAGTGGTCAGATGCAGTGGGACCAGTGTGCTGCTGCAATTTTGGTGCTGGGTCAAGTTACACCAGCAGGCATTGGAACGGGCAGATAGTTTGAACGAGGCATGCAACTGATAACAGTCACATCTCACACGTTCTCTGGGCAAGGTGGCGAGAGGACGTAAAACTACAGACTTAATCACTGCCACACAAAGCCCACTTTCACTTGCTATTTACCCAGCACACACCAAAATGGGACTGCCTGGCATTAGCCGGTTCTGACTATCTTTTCTTAACATAGGATTTCTCTTATTGTGCAAAAAGATGCACTCAACATCTGATCGAACAGAATAGTGGAAAGAGTTTATGCATCACTGAAACTGAAAGCGACCATTGTGAACTCTGTAAGAGCAAGTATAATAGCAGGCTGTAAGCCGACTAAATGCTAAGGTGGAGGAGAGAGAGGAGAAGCGGGCTGTAAGCTTACAGCCGGCTTGGGCACAAGAACCAAGAAAGTCTGTGAAAGAGACAAGTGGGCCAAATATTATCCGTAAAGAGCTAACTACTATATGAGTGGGCTGAGAGAAGGCTGCAAGGAACCTTACAGCCAGCAAGCCGGCTGTATTATTAGCCTTGCTCTAATATAGTGGTAGAAAATAGATGATCCAGATATGGTAACGAATTTAATTCACTGGACACGGTCCATCGACTGACACACGGTCGGTTCCAATATAACGTGCTAGAGAATCAATCCTATCAGAATACTACACCAGCAGATTCAACACACGAACTGGGCCAAAAGAAACTCCCATCGAAGGAAACATACAAGACCACGGACTAAGACTACTCCCGGAGGCGAGGCGCGGAAAATTCGGCACTGCGATCCGATTCAAAGACCAGCTAACAAACCCCGTCGAATCCAGGCGTGATCCACGAGGCACCGCAGATCACAGCCGCGCTTCCGCCGATCCTCTCAGTCTAGCGCGCAGCCTCAATCCAAGCGGCCGGCCGATCCAGATCTACGAGGCCCGCGCCCTCAATTCCCCCACGACCATTTCAATCTACCCAGAGGCCAGTGGCGGGCGGGCGGCACTGATAAAGGGCAGATCGAAGTTAGCAGGCATAATACGCATACAGTTCTTATTAGATCAGATCCGCATACAAATAGCCAAATAGCTTGAGTTAGGGTTGGGGGTGCTCGGTATCGCACAGCAGGAAGTGAAAAGAAGGGGCGGGCGTACCTGGTGGGTGCTCGTCGCCGGCAAGGATACCTGGGCACCAGGCGTAGGGAGGCAGCGGCTGTCACCCAGACGCCGCCGAGAGGGAGGCAGAGAGAGAGCTCGCGGTGGGGTGAACAGAAGAGAGAAGGCAAGGGGTGAACACGCAACCCTTGTATAAAGGCCGGGTACAAACTGCATCGGGGCCAGTGTTGGATGCAGCAGCCGCCAAAAAAATACCACTTCTATACATGTTTTCTTTCTTTTATAAAAAAAAAAGAGTATAGTACATGGTTTTCTCATGTGCTGCCAAGAATATTAAAGTTACCATTTTAACTTTTTATTATCACTTCCTTTCGTGCTTCTCCTGCTAGCTAGTGTCATTTTTCACTAGAAGGCAAAGTGACCATTTATTGTAATATCGCTTCTTTTTACCAAAATATTGCTAGAAGACAAAGTGAACATTTATTGGAATATCCTCTTAGCATAAGTCCACCGTGTCATATCCTATGTCATCCAACCGAATCAACCCTATTATCTCTTCCATCTTCCTTAAATTCCTAGCGCCAATCGCAAGCGACGGGGTCGAGCGAGCGTAGGCATAGATCATGGTTGTTGCGTCAAAACGTGCCAGTGAGCATGTGTCTCCACACGGGCGACTGTGCATCGGCGCCACAAGGCCAAGGAGCATCCGTCTACACTGCATGTCTAAGAAAAAGCTCTTGCACGTCGAATCTACACAATTGTTAGTGGTATGTGTATCCATATAGAAATTGACCGAGGGTTCATGACACGTGTGCCTTCTCTCGCTAGATGGATCATGTATATGTGATAGCTATGCGCTTGCATGTATATGCCATTATGTACTGGAATCCAAAGGAAATGATGAAAAGTTTACTTCATTCCATTAGAGGGGCAAATGCGACTTTTTCATAACAACTTAACATCTTTAGCTGCATGGAAATGATGAAGGCATGGAAAGGATGAAAAGTTGAAGTAGTGGCATTTAAGGGAATTCATGACTCGTATCAAGTCATATAATATTTAGTGGCATATAGGAATTAACTCTTATTCTAGTCATGTGAGCAGGGGACGAGCCAAATCATACAGGACAAAAAACGCATGCCCACTTCTCTCCCGTTGTAGTCATGAGCTGGGGTGGTAGTGCCATCCACATGGTCGCTCTTGTTACAAGAAGGTACCGTTGCTCCATGCTTGCCTCATTCGGTGGTCGAGCTTAATGCCCACCTAGCACATCGACGGCGACTGTCGACCCCTCCCTCATTCTCTCCCTGCTCAGCGTCGCCTAAATGTTGAGAGGAGAGAGAAATGGAGACATGGGTGGTTCCACTAGCGACTGCCACGTCTACGGATTAGGTCACAAACTGTTGCTTCCAATCTACTTCTATGGAAGATATACAGCCATCTCCGAACTTGTCATCGTTTGACAAAGAAGAAGGTCCAACTAGTCGCAGACGAGGAGTGTTAAAATACGACGGAACGACCTTGAGCTCATTGCATTAGATAGCATGACTACGGCAAACGAAATGAAAATACGTGAAGGATCAATGATCACGAACCTGCGAGAGAGAATCCAAGTATCTCAATCTCAATCTAGGGGAAACCCCTATAATAAAGTCAAGTGTTTAGCTATCAATCAAGTTTTAAGAGCCAAGATACACAATAGTTGTCTTCTAGTTGCCTATAAAAATATGTTTTTTGTTTTATGTGGTACTACTTTTTACCCATGTCTCATATTCTCTTCACTATTTCTCCTCACATCCACTTGCTATCAACCCTGTAAGGAAAATGGACCCTAAGCCCATTTACTTTGGATTTTGGTGTTTGATGACTAACACAACTAAATTGGACTAATGAATTTGCAAGTAATTGTTTTATAGTTCAATAGGGTGCAAGACGTGACTTAGACAAAGGCGACATGATGATCCCATGATCAACACCATAAGCAAAGAACCTAGAAGCATAAGAGAAGACCCAAGATATCAAGCAAAGTCCAAGCACGAAGATGGGAACTAAGCTGAACACAAGATCACGAAGAAATGAGCTCCATAGAGGTAACCAGACGCTGCCCTATGAGTGATCGGACGCGTTCGATCAGTTGCTCGGCAACAGCAGGCGTCAACAGCAACGACCGGACGTTGAGCGAGGTAGTGACTGGACGCACGGACTTCACTGTTTATCATCGCGGCAATAATTTAGCGTGATCGGATGCAGCGGCTGTGGACGACCGGACGCGCCAGGCAGTGGCATCCGATCGAGTCCATAAAGGTTCCAGAGTGGCGCCAGCGTGACCGGACGCGTCCGATCAAGTGAGACCGGACTCAGCCCAGAGTCCGATCAACGCGCACGCTCTAACGGTTGGGACGACCGAACGCATCCGGTCAGGACGACAGCAGCATTCGGTCAGTAGTAGAAAGCAGAGTTTCACCCCCAATGACTACTTTCTCGATGGGGCTTATAAATAGACCCCCAACCAACCATTTCAGATATGGAGAGCTGAGAAAATATACCATGGGTGTTGATACATCATTTTAGTGATCTCCACTTGCATAGTGCTTAGTGATTCATTAGGTGATTAGCGTAGGTGCTTTACGAAGTGTTTAGATTGATTAGACCACCGCTTATGCGCTTGCTCTAGGTTCAGGCCTAGTGTTTAGTGAGGCTTGCTCACCTCTTATCACTCGGTGCTTGCGCGCACCATTGTTGTACATCAGAGGGGCTTGTAGTCTTGTGAGATCACACCAACCGCGTTTGTGGTGTGGCTGCCACCGTGTACCAAAGGGAACAAGGCCCGCGGTGGTTCGGCCGGAAGCTTGATAGTGAAGACGGCGGGGAGTATCCGGGAGAGGCTTGTCGGAAGGTATGTCAGAGACTCACTTGCGCGTAGGGAAGGCCAAAGGCTATCCACGGAGTTACCCGACTGGGAGCTTGGCTCTTACGAGGGATTCCTTACGAGGGGCTCCAATGAGGACTAGGGAGGAGGTTGCGCGCTTCTCGATACCTCGGTAAAAATACCAGAGTCGTCGACGGGAGTTTGCATATCTCTACCTTACTCTTTAGCTTCCGCATTTACTTTGCAATCTTGGTGTGTGCTTTACTTTCCTAGCTTAGTGATAGGCTAGTTGATAGGTTTGGAACTTAGGTTGCATAACTCCTTTTATGGTAGAAATAATAACATACTAGCAAAACCGTAGTTGCACATTTAGATAGTTTATCTTTTACATATGTTTTGCTAAGGGTAGAAAAAGAGGGCATAGTTTAGACTTAAAGTTTTAAGTTGCCTAATTCATCCTCCTTCTTAGGCGTCACAGTCCCTTTCAAACCCACTATTGATAGTTTCTCGTTCTCAGGTTGTTGCTTGCATAAGAGTGCAGCTCTCATCTCTTTTTCTCCTCTATTGGGAGAAAACCAGACAACTTCGAATCAATGTAATGACAATGCAAGAAGGGCAAAGTTACATTCTCATTTCATGTTTGTTATTGTACACATCAAGGGGTATTTGTTGGGGCGGGAATCTTGGCGAAGGTGGCCATGAGTCTTCGCTTCCCTGAACGGTCTATCTTTGGCAAGGGCGGACCCAACCATAGTTCTAGTAGGCCTAGGACTACCTTAGATTTTAGCCAAATTATTAGTACTTAGATTTAGGAAGTCCAAACTAAAAAGTCCACCATTATTAAGTACTTCAGTCTCTAGACCCATCACTCCACTTGGCTGGTGCTTGCTTGTACTTGTATCGATCCTCTAGATTTAGAATATGTCTTAGATTATATCATATTGAATGTGAAATATTTTTTTGCTAGACATACTCTGGGTTCAATCCTAGGTTCGCTATTGATCTTCGGTATCTTCACTTCAAACGTAGTTGTACTCGTGAAGTCCTTAATGCTTCTTTCGAAGCCTCAACTCTGAAGCCCTCATTGATTCTGATAAAAATGAATCAATCCAACTTTGTTGCCTTGTTAATAGGGGACTGTGTTCTTCAAGGTCAAGCCCTCTCAACATCCTCTATATCAACAAAAATGCTAACTAACTTGACTATAAAATCATTATTGTACTTAAAATCGCTTCTCTCCCCATCTGCCACTTTTTGGGTAGGCTAAAATTTCTTATGAATCACCTCTCTTGTTAATGCTATACTACTTCCTTCTCTAGCTAGCATGTACTCCCAGCAACTTCCAGGTCAAGGCCGGTGTAAAGAGGACGGTAAGCATGCTTCGACTCCTCATCATCTACTAGATTACCACAATCTTCTCGACGTTGATCACCAGTGCTACACTGCTACTGCAGGAGAATTCATGTGGTGAACATTTGATCCACAAGTTCTTAGCTAGGCATCGAGGACATCGAAACAGACAAAGAATTGCTATCTGACATCCTTGGCTACACTGCGGGGAGTGAGAAACTCGACCACGAAGGCCTCACCGATACAACTGCGGCGAGTGAGAAATTTGACCCTCTGATGAAGATCTCATCGGAGAGGCACGTGATAAGTTTTTTCTATTTTAGTTAAAAAATAATATTTTAAAAAGAGCACATCCTACTAAATTTTCAGTCTTTTTAGTCGTGCCAGAGACCGTTGCCACACTATATGTATTGACTTGACTAACTAAATATTCTAGTATGTCTGGAGAACACTTTTCACGTAAGCCACTTGGCGTCCAGAAAAACTTTCCATGTATTGACAGAGTGAGTGGGGTGCGACTGTGCAGATGACTCGCACCAATCCTAATGGCGTGGCAAGCTTTTGTCTATTAGTTGTTAAGTTATGTGTTTTGATTTCTTTTATTTATTTTTTTATCAATCCAAAAGGTACTCATGTATATCTAAAATTCTTCAAAAATTTCAAGCAGATGCTACTCCCTCCGTTTCAAATTATAAGTTGCTTTGACTTTTTTGATACATTGATTTTGTTATGGATCTAGATATAATAATATGCCTACATACATATCAAAATGGATGAACCAAAAAAAATCAAAGCGACTTATAATTTAGAACGGGGAGTAGAAAATAAGTTTGCCCCAGTTTATTTGTACGTGGCTTCATACCTCTTGATGTTTTGAAATAAAAATTCCTTGTGTAATGATATATTTGAGTCTTATGTTAGTCTGTGTAGCCTCAAAATGGACTCCAAAAATCCAAAAAAGTTTATCTAAATTCATGGTTCATGTAATTTCTCAATTCTACCCAGATTTGTTTGGAATGCTATTAATTTTAGCTTCAAATTTATAATTTGAGAATGCACTTTGTTAAGGAACTTTGGATTTTACCTAAACACATATGATGAGAAATTACATGAAAAATTTACTTTCCAAACCATGAATTTAGATATATGTTTATGGATTTTTGTAGTCCATTTTCAGGCTAAATATATAGGTTAACCTAAGACTCAATAGCTGAAAGTGCATCTAGCCCTTTAGTGGGTTTTGGATGATTGAATGACAACGTGATTAAATGTCTAACCCATTTGCTAAGTGTGGACAAGTAATAGGTTATCTCACAGGTACTTAATGAAAGCCAAAATGATGTGTTGTTGTATAAACAATCTAGTTCAAGCATAAGACAACAATACAAATGAAATTCATGCAAAGGCTTATTTACTGTGGGATTTCCCTATACTATGTGAAAGCAAGCTCGTAAGAATTAATTAATGAGACATGAGATATTGCATATGGAATGGTCTCATATTTGAAGCTTGCTAAATTGAAATAAAAAAGATAACAATACAAATGAATGGATGATTCAACATAGGATGTGACTTAATGGCTTGAGATGGTGAAGATAGCAATGAAAGGCTTCGAGATACTAAGCAAGGGTGAAGGGCAAGCGACGGCTTGGCGGCCGAAGAACCTAGCTAGGATGAAGAAGAAAGTACTTGCATTTAGTTGAGGTACTAATCAAGCTATGATGGTCATGTTAATGTGGAGGATCAAATCACTATTGGAGTGTTTGATGGAAGTGACTTGATACATTTGGGATTATTCATATTCAATGAATGGAATCAAGTCACGTGCTCAAGATGGCTATGCTCAAGTATAAAGATCAATATCAATATGTTGGCAACCTCACTTGATGAAGATTAAAAGAGACGACATCAATTCGAAAGAGATCAACTCAAGCAGTATAAATTTGTTTTTCATTTGATCTTGAGTTTAATAGGAATGTCGTACTATTAAGAGAGATGCATCATGTTGATAGATAATGTTTCATAAGTGCTCAAGCCAATCCAAATGAGTTTTTAGAGTGTTTGAGAGACAAAAGAGCTAACTTGATTTTTGCTGGTCTGGCAATATCGGACGTGTATTGATATCGGACGTGTCCGGTATTTGCCCAGCAATTGTAGTATTGTTAATCTCGGGTTGGTTCGTCGGGAGTTTCTGCAATAGTCAGGATTTCGACGTATCACGCTTAAGTGACTCGGAGAGTTCACTGTGGTGGTCATACCGGACGTGTCCGGTTGGACGGCTAGAGGCAAACGGCTAGTTTTCAAATGCCTTGAGGGTCGGGAGTTCCGACGTGAGTCGGGAGTTTCGACAGTTGGAAGTTCCGGCATGACTCAGGAGTTCTGACACCTCACATACTTTAACTCAGTTACCATGGTTTTCAAATGAGCTGAGGGTCGAGAGTTTCGACGGTTGGAAGTTTCGGCATTCATCGGGAGTTCCGACGCCTCACAACACTATTATAACTCAGTTATCGTTGGCGCAGTGTAAGTCATACCAGACGTGTCTAGTATAGCAACGGCTATAAAACAACTAGTTTTTTCAAGGGGACTATAAATCCCCCCAATCCTCCACCTTTGGAGGCTGCTAATTCTATTGATTGATATAAGTCGAGGACATCGAAACAGGCAAAGAATTGCTATCTGACATCCTTGGCTACACTGCGTGGAGTGAGAAACTCGACCACGAAGGCCTCACCGATTCAACTACGGTGGGTGAGAAATTTGACCCTCTGATGAACATCTCATTGGAGAGGCACGGGATAAGTTTTTTCTATTTTAGTTAAAAAATAATATTTTAAAAAGAGCACATCCTACTAAATTTTCAGTCCTTTTAGTCATGCCAGAGAACGTTGCCACACTATATGTATTGACCTGACTAACTAAATATTCTAGTATGTCTGGAGAACACTTTTCACGTAAGCCACTTCATGTTCGGAAAAACTTTCCATGTAAACCACGGGCGTGATATGGTACCGAGTCTTGACAGTGAGTGGGGTGCGACTGTGCAGATGACACACCAATCCTAATGGCATGGCAAGGTTTTGTCTATTAGTTGTTAAGTTATGTGTTTTGATTTCTTTTATTTATTTTTTTATCAATCCAAAAGGTACTCATGTATATCTAAAATTCTTCAAAATTTTCAAGCAGATGCTACTCCCTCCATTTTAAACTATAAGTCGCTTTGACTTTTTTGATACATTGATTTTGCTATGGATCTAGATATAATAATATGTCTAGATACATAGCAAAATGAATGAACCAAAAAGTCAAAACGACTTATAATTTAGAACGGAGGTGAAAGGATCAAGATGCCCAAGAGGGGAGGGGTGAATTGGGCTAATTCTAAATTTCTTTGCAATAATTAAACTCTATGGTTAGCTCAATTAACCCCTTGTGCCTAGAAAGTGTTTCTATTGATTTAATGCATAAAAGTTTAGCACCCTAAGTTTCAATCCTACTCTAGCATGACAATTCTATAAATGTAAATGACAAGAATTGAATTGCTCAAAGTAAAGAGAGAATGAAGAGCGTGGTGATGTTTTGCCAAGGTATCGGAGAGTCGTCACTCCCCACTAGTCCTCGTTGGAGCACCCGCGCAAGGGTGTAGCTCCCCCTTGATCCTCGCAAGGATCAAGTGCTCTCTACGGGTTGATTCTTCGACACTCCATCGCGGTGAATCACCCACAACCGCTCACAACTTGAGTTGGATCATCCACAAGCTCCGCCGGATGATTACCAAGCTCTCCAATCACCACCAAGCCGTCTATGTGATGGCGATCACCAAGAGTAACAAGCATGAACTCTCACTTAGACCACGACAAGCCTAATGAGAAGGGTGGATGCATACTTTGCTACTCTTGATCTCACTAATGAGGGCTCTCTTTGGGATTCTCAAATCTCAATCACCTCTCATGGATCTTGCTCTTCTTAGCACTCTCAAAGGTGTTTCTCAGCTATTGAAATAAGCAAAAGTACCCCCACACACGAATGGAGGAAGTATTTATAACATGAGCTGAAAAACGAACCGTTATGTGCCTCTGCGGGGTGACCGGAAGCTCCGATCATGTTGACCGGACGCGCCGATCAATTCACCCCGAACTCCAGTGTTTACAGTGTGACCAGACGCTGGCTAGCATCCGGTCAGCACTGACCGAACGTGTCCGATCATGATTTTTCATCTCTGGAACCTTATTAGAGTCGACCGGATGCTGGCTCTCAACGTTCGATCACATGACCTCTCAGCGTCCGATCGCACCAGACGAAAACACCTCGGTCAAATGAACTGATCGGACCCTGAGCCAGCATCCGGTCACACCGGAGCCAGCGTCCAGTCAGTATTTGACCCTCCATTCACTTCCAACTCTCAATCATACGTGAATAAAGTTTGCTCCATTGGATCTAAGGGCTATTTTAGAGCTACCTAGTGCTAGATTTAGCAAGTGTGCACCACACCTAACTCACTAGACTCACCTAGGTCAAGCTACCCGTCCATACCCCTTAATAGTATGGCCAAAGGAAAAACAAAGTCCTAAACTACTCTAAGTGTCTCTTCAACTCCAAACGACACTTAGAACTAGTCCATCCTTAACCTTATCGTCCATCCTTTGAAAACCAAAATAATTTCCATCGTAGGGGCATGACCACCATGATTGCCCAATCGATCTCCATTACCGTGACCTAACTTAATTGCCTCTACAAAACATACGTTAGTCACAGTAATCACGTATTGTCATTAATCTTTAAAATCCAACTAGGGGCCTAGATGCTTTCAATCTCCTCCTTTTTAGTGATTGATGACAATACCACCTCGAGTATGTGAAAGAGATGAGGTTTTTAACATGCTTGGTTCATATAAGCTTTTGGCAATAAGAACAAAAGTGTTAGGCAGGCTTATATGACCCAAGCCAACATGAAGTACTCAAAAGATATGAAATAAGCATGAGTACAAGTAATGAAGCTCATTCACATCGGAGTAAAATGTGGAAGCAAGAGCAAATGAGCTTAGCACAAATGATATGACATGTAAATAATTCAAAGTAAAGAACACACATGTCATATATCACGATTACGTAGATATCACTATCACATAAATAGTTTAATGCATAAAAGTAAACACACGACGAATGCATAATAGTGTATCACACATAAAAACCAAATATAATAGATAGTCTTAGTAAACTAAGCTCCCCCTAAGTCGCTCCCCTAAGTCTAGCATACTTGATCCCTCTCCCCCTTTGGCGTCAAACACTAAAACCTAAGGGTTGGTCAGTGGGGTTGCAGCAGATGAGTCGGGCGCTGAGGTACGAGGAGCAAGCTAGAACTGAGTGACATCATCATCTGAACCAGAGCTCTGAGCTGTCTGACCCTCTATAATTGAAAGCAACGTTGAAGCGGTCTGGGTTGGATCAACAACTAGAGCTGCTATAGACTATGCAGGTATAACTGGAGCAGCTGGCTCTAATGATGCCACTGACGAAGGGAGCATCTCTGTAGTCCCAGTAATAGGTGCAACTATAAAAGGACCTAGGACATGCAAATATGGCAGAGTAGGCTACCCTATCAACTCACTGAAAGATGTACCAAGGCTCCTGGACACTGTAGTCTCTAGCACTAGCAGCGAAGAAGTCTGAGCCGGTGTAAAGCCCATCTAGAGAGGTGTGAACTGCGGGGCTATCACGAGCGAAGCAAACCACTGGGACACCTACCCTATAGGTAAAGCAAACTATGCTGGTGGTTGTCCCTAACTCTGAAGCCCACTAGGCTATAATGCTGGAGTTATAGAAGTGGTGGTAGGCTGACCAAGCTGGGGTGAAGACTGTGGCGGTGGAACCCCAATAGTTGTCACTACATGCTGCATAAATCCAAGGAGCTGCTGCTGCATGAGGAGCTGCTGCTGATGCATGGCCTGCTACTGCTGCTGTATGGCTTGCTGTTGACGCTGAAACTCATCTTGTTAAGCCTGGAACTGTGCAAAGGTAGTGGCGGTCTCCTGAGCTTGGGGAGCTTGATCCTGCCTCATCCGCTCAAGTATGGTAAGTAGAGCAGGGTCAGTCTTGCGGTGTAGATGGAGCTGAACTGGAGCTACTAGCCTCATGATCATGTCATCGTGGAGGCATCTGAGGGATATCGCGGTAGTCCTCATCTGAGCTGTCACTAGGGTCGCTCTCGACCATCCCCTCCTGCTAAGTATCTAACTGCTCCTCCTCTATAGCTGCTAGCCCCTGATAGTATCATCCTATTAGGCTGTAGTCTCTGGCACCTCTGGATGATGGCACGACTGGCTAGGTGCAGTCGGTGTACTATGGCGGATCATCTAAGTCAGGTTATATGTAGGGAACACTATCGTAGCACCACTAAACTCAGCTAGCATCTCAGGCGGCCTCACTATAACTGCCCTGTGAATAAGAAACATGATCCAGTTGGCATAGGGCAACTATTGGTGACCTCTAAACCCCTCAGCAATAGTGTCCTCTATCTCTGATAGAAGAAGATTCCAAATATCAAACATTGTCTGCTACATCAGACTGTTCAGTAGCCACAACTATATGTGAGTCAAGCCCTCGCGATACCCCATCCTCGGAAGCAGTGTCCTCCTCATAATGGCATCAATCACTCTAGCAGTGGGAGTAAGATCACTGGGTGTCCTGCTAGACCCCTCACCGAATGGCTCTGTGAAGCAGTGGTGGACTAGATCAGTAGGGGGCACCATCCTGCCATGAGGACGTTAGGGGGCGTTGTCTATCCATAGCAAACCTCATGTAGCCAGACGGGTTGCTCCTGAAGCCTAAGTATCTCTCTAACCCTAGTGCTCGTCAGCCTATAATCTCTGCCACCGAATGCAAAGTGTATGAATTTGTGCTGTGGGTCAATCCAGAGAGAAGCATAGAACTGATGGACCTGAGATGGAACATACAATCATGTCTGTCCAAGTAAATCTATCAACCCTAGCAAGTAAGAAAGGTAGGGATGAATGTGCTCTCTAGCTGCTGCAACAATAGACTCTATGTTGCACACCCTCTGAGATCTAAAAATAGCTCCACTGTTAAGATATGCATTATAGAAGTCCTCCTGCAGTGGTGTGTAGAAGCCCTCTAAGCACGCTCATCTCGCCTCGGTGGAAACCACTGCTCAAACTCCACAAATTTGAGTTGTTGCACCTGCTTGGCCGTGGCGGCCCTCAGATCTAGATGAGTCATTGGAGGTGGACCCTGTGGTCTGGGCGGTGGACGAGAACCCCTCCTCTGTGTATCTGCCCTCGGTGTGACTGGAGCACGAGTACGACTAGAGGATGAAGCTATGGCTGAGGTGCCTGCTCTATCTCTTGGGCCTACTGTCCCTCCTAAGTCTGCTCGGCTACTTGTGGCTCCTGCTGTGACTCCCCCTATGGCTGACTCTCATCCAAGACAACTCGCCGTCCTACAACCATGACGGTCCTAGCTTTACCACCATGATAGCGCTCAACCTGCTCTAGTGCGGCCCTCGTAGATGGAGAGAGCTGATCTACAATAACTACACTACTATGAGCACCTCCTCTCTTGGCACGCTCTACGACCTCTGCAACTATGGCTGCTCTAGCTGTGTCTGCATCTGGATACTTCCACTTCTTTGTTGCAAGTTTCTTTATCGCCTTGCCTTTTGGGTCTATAGGCAAGCAAGGCGGGTGTCTCGGATCCTCATCACCAGGCCCACCTCCAACATTCTTAACACAAACCATCGGTTGGATCTTAAAAGAGCAACTGCTGCTGATAAGAAACAACTGCCAACTATCACTTTCAAGGCTAGGCCTCGATCTGTACTCGTGAGTTTGGCCCTGAGTTGACTAACAACAGCAAATAGGACCTCAACAGCACCAACTCTCTGCATGATAGAATAGAGGATATAAAGATAATCTTAATTATTCATCTAGAGACATGAAACCCTAAGAAAGCAAGCAATTAGGTACGAAATTGAATCGAGGGCTTGCTACCTAACGAACCAGCGATCCGATGAGAAGAGAAATGACATGCGGGGAACCACCGAATCAGCTAGGGTTAGGGTTGCAATGCGGCAAGAAAATGGCCATGAAGAAGTGAATCAGCGAGGAGAGCAACTTGGTAAGGGCACCGGCAAAGCTCTTGAAAATGCCGCTGATTAGGGTGATGCTAGGGCATGAGCACTCGGTGATAGGCGTAGCGGCGGCGCTGGATTGCGGCGAGCGTGGGTGTGGATGGCACAGTGGCGCATGGGCGGAAGTGGCATGGGAGCAGGGTGCGGTGGTGAGATGGTGGTGCTAGCGCAGGGAGGTGCAGTGCGGGCGTGGCGGCGCTAGGGCTGCAGAGCGGGAGCGGCGGCCCAAAGCAAAGGCGCGGCGCGGCGGCGGCGGTGGCGAGCACGAGCGGCTAGGGTGCAATGGAGGCTCTGCGGTGATGTCGACATATGTGGCTAGGTCAAAAACATCGATGTGGCAATTTATACTGGCCCCCAACGCGACGGGAAAGGAAACAGAGAAAAGAGATTGAGTCCCGCACGTTTTTAACTGACCAGACGCTCTGGTGGCAGCGACCGGACGCTCCGGTGGCAGTGACTGGACACTGCCACCCAGTGTCCGATCGATTCTAGAGAGGTCCAAATCCCCTGGAATCGTGACCGGATGGGTCAGGTGTACATCAACCGGACGCAGCCAGAGTCTAGTGCAAGATGTCCCCTTTGTCTTCGATCGACCGGACGCAGAGCCACCATCTGACCGAATGCTGGGAGAACACTATTTCAGCGTCCGGTCACCCCTTCACAGCAGCAGTTCACCACCTGTGAACTGGCCGGATGCTGGACATCAGAGTCCGGTGCAGCGTCCGGTCACTCCTTTTCTAGCGAATCTTCAAAGTCCTTCGAGCTGCCTGTTCTCAATCAAGTCCCAACTCCAATAAGATCTAAATAAACACCAATTGGGACTGATGTAAGTGACCTCTCTCAAACCCTCAATTTTTTCAAAAATATTTTGCCTTAGGCTATAATTCTTTTTAAGAAAATAGGCAACAAGAGGGTAATTGAAGATAAACGACAAAACAACACTCATGCATATGCAATGCAATACTTGAAAGTAAATCTAGTTGCTTGTCAAGTTTGATCCAATGTTAAGCTTCTTCACACGCTTTACGGCGGTTATCTTAACCATGTTAGACAAGCCCTATATGCATTACAAAAAATTAAACATGTTGTATATTACAATGCAATGCAAGGGACAACACAAGCTCATTTTTTAGTGAAGTTACTAAAATCAAGAACATTGAGCTCATTCCGTAATCAACAAAAAGTTGCCTCATCTAGCGGTTTAGTGAAGATATCCACCAATTGATCCCCGGTCCTTACACCTTCTAATGATATATCATTTTTAGCAACATGATCTCTAAGAAAGTGATGGCGGATATCTATGTGCTTGGTGCGAGAGTGTTGAACCAGATTATTTACAAGTTTTACCGCACTTTCATTGTCGCACAAAAGAGGTACTTTATCTAGAACTACACCATAGTCTGGCAAAGTTTGTTTCATGTAAAGTATTTGTGCACAACAAGCACCTACGGTAATGTATTCCGCTTCGGCGGTGGACAAAGCCACACTATTTTGCTTCTTGGAGGACCAAGACACAAGTGATCTACCAAGCAAATGGCACCCTTTGGATGTGCTTTTTCTATCAACTTTGCAACCGGCATAATTTGAATTGGAATAGCCAATTAATTCAAATATAGTTCCTTTGGGATACCAAAGGCCAATGCTTGGTGTGTGCTTAAAATACCTAAAGATTCTTTTTACGGCAATTAAATGAGTTTCCTTAGGATTAGCTTAAAATCTAGCACACATGCACACACTAAACATGATGTCAGGCCTAGATGCGGTTAAATATAGCAAGCTACCAATCATAGAGCGGTAGAGAGTTTGATCAACCATGTTACCTCCCTTATCTAGGTCGAGATGTCCATTAGTTGGCATTGGTGTCTTGATTGGCTTACATTCATCCATCTTGAATCTCTTGAGAAGATCATTTGTATATTTCTCTTGGGAGATGAAAATCCCTTCTCTCATTTGTTTGATTTGAAAACCAAGAAAGAATGTAAGTTCTCCAATCATTGACATCTCAAATTCCTTCGACATCAATTCACCAAACTCTTTGCAAGAATCTTTATTTGATGATCCAAAGATGATATCATCAACATACACTTGACAAATGAAGATATTCCCATCAAGCTTCATGGTGAATAGTGTGGTGTCGACCTTCCTGATGGTGAAGCCTTTCTTAATGAGGAAGTCTCGAAGGCGCTCATACCAAGCTCTTAGGGCTTGCTTAAGCCCATATAATGCCTTGGACAACCTATAAACATGATTAGGATATCTAGGGTCTTCAAACCCGAGAGGTTGATCAACATAGACTAATTCATTAATAAAGTCATTTAAAAATGCACTTTTCACATCCATTTGATATAGTTTCATTTCATGATGTGATGCATATGCAAGGAGGATACGAATGGCTTCTAGTCTTGCAACCGGTGCAAAGGTCTCTCCAAAATCCAATCCTTCAACTTGAGAGAACCCCTTTGCAACTAGTCTTGCCTTGTTCCTCACAACTACGCCTTGATCATCTTGCTTGTTACGGAACACCCACTTTGTTTCAATGACTCTTGCACCTTTTGGCTGCTCTTCAAGAGTCCAAACTTTATTGCGGGTGAAGTTGTTCAACTCTTCATGCATGGCATTTATCCAATCCGAATCTTGAAGAGCTTCTTCTACCTTAGTAGGCTCATAGCAAGAGATAAAAGAGTGATGAGCAATAAATGAAGCAAGTTTTTGTGAGCGAGTCATTACACCCTTTGATGGACTCCCTATGATGAGATTTTGTGGATAATCTTGTAGTAGAGGTGTATTTCTTCTATTGACCACTTGAGGAGGAGGTTGTGGAGCATCAACATCTTGTGCTTGTACCACCATTTGATCATGGGAGACATGAGTGTCTTCATTTTCTACTCTTTCATCTTTATCATCATCTTGTGGCACACTTGATGAAGAAGATGGATCAATCACTTGTACATCATCTTCATCATCTTTAGGCTTGATGTCTCCAACCAGAATGTTCTTCATAGCCTCCTTCAATGGTTCATCACCTACATCATCAAGATTCTCATGTGCTCCTTGGGAGCTGTTAGATTCATCAAATTCCACATCATATGTTTCTTCAACCAAGCCGGTGGTATGATTAAATACTCTATATGCTTTGTACTTTGGTGAGTAACCAACAAGAAAACCAATATCACAATGTCTTTGAAACTTCCCTAGGTGTTGCTGCTTCTTATAGATGTAGCATTTGCAACCAAACACCCTAAAGAAGGAGACGTCCGGCTTCTTCCCATTGAGCAACTCATATGGTGTCTTGCCAAGAAACTTTTGAAGGAATAAGCGGTTGGATGCATAGCATGCGGTGTTGATAGCTTCCGCCCATAGAGCTTTGGGAGTGTTGTACTCATCAAGCATTATTCTTGTAAGAGTGATCAATGTTTGATTCTTCCTCACAACTACACCATTTTGTTGAGGAGTATATGTTGTAGAGACCTCATGTTTGATTCCAACTTCATCACAATAGGCTTCTATGTTTGTGTTGTCAAATTCCTTCACATTATCACTTCTTATCTTCTTGAGCTTCACTTCAAATTCATTTTGTGTTCTCTTGGCAAACTTCTTGAAGCATGATGCAACTTCAGATTTATCATAAAGGAAGAATACCCATGTATATCTTGAATAGTCATCAACAATCACAAGACAATAAAGATTTCCTTCCAAACTCTTGTATGTTGTTGGCCCAAATAAGTCCATGTGAAGGAGTTCTAGCACTCTTGTGGTTGACATGAAAGCTTTGGTTGGATGAGTATTTGCATCTTGCTTGCCGGCTTAACATGCACTACAAAGCTTGTCCTTCTCAAACTTCACATCCTTCAACCCTCTCACCAAATCATTCTTCATTAGCTTCTTGAGTGAGCTCATCCCAACATGAGCAAGTCTTCTATGCCATAGCCATCCAAGTGTTGTTTTGGTGAATAGGCAAGTCTTCAAATTTGCATCTTCGGAGGTGAAGTCCACTAGATATAGGTTGTTGTATCTAAATCCTTTGAATATCACTTGATCATCATCCTTCTTAGATACAACAACTTCCTTCTCGGTGAACAAGTATTAGAAGCCAAGATCACATAATTGTCCTACAGATAGCAAGTTGAAGCTCAATGAAGCAACATATAGCACATTTGAGATAGAATGATAATTTGATATTGCCACTTTGCCCAATCCTTTAACCTTGCCCTTTGAGTTATCTCCAAATGTGATTCTTTCTTATCCATCTACTTCTTCATCTAGTGAGGTGAACATACGAGGATCACCAGTTGTGGGGGTATTAACCCCTATATCCTTATGGCTAGGCTTGGGCTGGCCCGGATCAGGGGGTCCGGTCCACTAGAAGACGACACATGGCCCGGCCAACCTGTTTCGAATCCCGTGCAAGGAATCAAGGTGGATTTGGAGATCAAGCAAGATCCTGGACGGTTAGAATAGGAATCCTTATCCAGCCACCTATGGCAATTGTAACTGGCTAGGATTAGTTTCTAGATCTATAACCCTGCCCCCCAAACTATATAAGGCAGGCAAAGGACCCGTCTAAAAACATCTCTCATTGACATACAACAATACAATTAGATGCAGGACGTAGGTATTACGTCTTTACGATGGCCAAACCTAGATAAAACCTTGTGTCTGTCTTGCGTAACCATCTTGTTTGTTGCTTGCGCATCTGTCTGCCGATAATCTACTACCTTGGGCATACCCCTAGGTAGACTGCTGACCATATTTCGTCGACAGTGGCATGCCAGGTAGGGAGTGTGCGTACTGCTCTCCAAGCAAACAAGATGGTCATCATCTCCGGCTTCATGGCTATGCCGAACGGCCTCATGTTCACCATTGGCCAGATCACCTAGACCACTGGCTCTGACGACTTCATCGCCATGATCATGGAGGAGGCACGGATTCAACCCGTGTCGACCACTGCTTCACCTGCATCGGCTATAGCTCCGACCATGGTGGATCTGGCTTTGACCATGGTGGATCTAGCTCCAACCACGGTGGATCTAGCTCCGACCACATCTGCATCACCTTCAGCCACGCCGACAACCCATCGTCCGCTTACTCGCTACAAAGGGAAGCAGATCGACAACACCGACCTGCTTGACTCCATCGATCGGGTCGGCACCAAACTTGCTGAAACCCTAGCTCTAGTAAGTTCAATTCAAAGTCAACCTAATGAGTAGGTAACCGCTACCCACAATAGATCTACCCGACCAGCTTGGGCCCGTCGTCCTGCACGACTTGGTACAGATCTCGTGGTCACATCTACTCCTGAAGGGCGCTCCGCTCATCATCGGCCAGCCTCCGCGATAGGTCTCCGGCTCTCTGAGTACGAAGCCTCGACGGAGAACTACCAGGCCTAGCCCTACAGCCTACAAAACACTGCCTCCAACTACGCGTACAATATACAATGCTGCTTGGATCTATGTTTTATACATCGACCTCGGCTAAAGCTACGCAACTTCATTAACATGGTCCGGATTGAGGATTATCAAGAAGGATCGGTCCACATAGTTCAAGAGGGTGGCTCAAGCTCTTCGTCTGGAATCGCATCTAATGCCTCCATTCGCACTGAGCTCTAGCATCATGACGATGAAGGTGTTGAATACGATCTGGATATCCTAGACCATGCCCCGGGGTTCCCACAATTCCTATCTTTCCCACCAAGACGAGGGGACTTGATCAATGTTGTCAGTAATGACGAACCACCAGTAGTTGGCGAAACAGAACAAGAAAGGCTTACATGCGAAGCACGCAATATTGACCGATTTAATCGCTGACAAATCAAAGCCGAGGCAGAAGAGGAGGCCTGACGCATAAGGGTCCAGCCACGCGATCTTAACAATGCCTTTGACAGGGGTGGGAGACAAGCAGGTCTTCAGGACTCCAAGCGCCAACATAGCCGTTGCTATGGCGACAATGCAATGACTACCCAATACCCCAGAAACTTAGGCAATCCATGATGATATACAAGCTTACCTGATGGCTGCTATGGCCTAGACCGCAGAAATTGTAAATCAAGCTTGGGCTCCATCCGTATCAATCGAATCAAGCCACAGCTGCTAGTACTCAAGTCGCTCACAGCCACCCAACCAACGTGGCTCGCGCAACAACGACCCATCAGACAACCGTCAAGGCAGAAACTATGGCCATGATGGTGGTCGGGACAACAACCGCCGTCGGGATGACAACCATCGTGACTTCCGGGATGACAATCGCTGAGACAACCGTGATAATCATCACGATAACCATGGTCGTAGGGTTAATCAGGGTGGCAACCGAGATCGCCATGATGGCAATAATGATCTTCGCCATTACCTCGGAGAACGTGATCTGTGCGATCACATCAACCAAAGAGCCAACGATCGTGCATCCCACGAAAGCTATCGCCGTATGGAATATGATACTGCCCACGGCCCTCCGGGTTTGAAGCAGTTTACTCTACATCTTCGCCAAGTCATATGGCCTAAGAACTTCAAGCTCGAAAAACTTCAGAAGTATGATGGCAAGGAGAACCTTGAATTATGGGTCATGCTCTATGAAACCACGTGCAGATCAGCCATGGCTGATGAGCATGTCATGTCTAACTACTTCCCAGTCGCTATTGGCCATGCAGGTCACCAATGACTAGTCAGCTTGCTGGTGAACTACTTTGATTCCTGGCAAGAGCTCAAGCAAGCTTTCATCGACAACTTCATTGCCACTTGCGAGCAACCCGGCAACAAATATGATCTACAGCGAATTCGAGACCGGAGAGATGAGCCACTACGTGAGTACGTCCGACGTTTCTCGAAGATGCGCATCAAGGTCCCATCAATCTCCGACAACAAGGCAATCGAGGCTTTCATCACTAGTCTTGGCTTCCACGATGCCCTACAGGACAAGCTCCTTCGCAAGAGACCTAAATCAGTCATAGTGCTCCTGGCCACTACCAAGAATATGCGGATGCCGCTGATGCTAAGAAGATAATCATCAAAGAAGCAGCAAGGGTCCCACGCTCTGACCACCCCCACACCACGACGACTACCGCGGCAACCGTGGTCGGAACGACAATTTTGATCGCTGCAACCAGCGCAACAACCCCTGCGACCACCGTGATCAGCGTAATCAGCGGCGTAATCACCGTGACGATTATGGGGGCAAGCGTGCTCGGGAAGACGACGTGAGGTCAACACCATTAAGAAAGGTGGCGGACGTCGCAACTATGAAGAAGACTACACCAAAGCACTGAAAGGACCCTGCTAGCTCCGCCCCAAGTCAAACCATACCATGGAGAATTGCTGCATTCTCAAGTCTATCTACACGCGTCAACAGGCTCCGAATACGTCCGACAAGCCTAATGACGCAGGGGAACAGCGCAATGAGGACAACGATGATGAAGATGTAGATCCCCATCACAAGTATGTCAAGCCAACCGATCGCATCCACACCATCATTGGAGGCAAAGTGTCTATCGAGACCAAAAGAGAACGCAAGCTGCTCGCCCACACCTGCTTGAACATGGCCAACACCGACAACCTCATCGCTGATCTGCGGCTCCCTCCTTGGTCTCACCGTGAGATCTCCTTCAGCAGAAAGGACCAATGGGCCGCAATACTTGAGCCAGGACGTTTTCCTCTGGTCCTTGATCCTTGTATCAACAGGGTCCAGTTTGATAGAGTGCTGATTGACGGCGGTAGCTCCATTGATATACTGTTCAAGAATAGTTTGCCAGCTCTGAAGATAACCCCGGCTGATCTTAAGCCATATGAGGCACAGTTCTGGGGTGTTCTCCCAGGACAAAGCTCTACTCCTCTCGGGCAGATCACGCTACCTGTGCAATTTGGTACCCCAGACCACTTCTGCATCGACTATGTCAACTTTGTGGTCGCCGACTTCGAAGGCACCTACCATGCTATCCTTGGTCGACCAGCGCTCACCAAGTTTATGGCCATACCTCACTACAGGTATTTGGTGCTCAAGATGCCTACTGAGAAGGGGGTTCTAACTCTCAAGAGCAACGTGTACGCAGCTTACACCTGCGAGGATGACAGCTTCAAAATAGCAGAGGCTCACGACCTCTCTATTCGCATGGCCGAGACCACACTCAACGCTAAGAAGACCCCAGCCGACCACCTAGAGATCCCAGAGCTCGAGGCCCCATGCAAGAACATCAAGTCCAAAGAGCACAAAACGATCCAGCTGGTTGATGGTGATCCCAGCAAAATGACCCTTATCGGGGCCAACCTGGATCCTAAATAGGAAGACGCGCTCGTCAGGTTCTTGAGGAGCAACGTGAGCGTGTTCGCATGGAAACCTGCTGACATGCCCGGTGTACCTCAGAACTTGATCGAGCACTCCTTAAATGTCGATGGCAAGGCCAAACCTATCAAGCAGAAGCTACGACGATTCACTCACGACAAAAAGGAGGCGATTAGGGTAGAAGTTACATGGCTTTTGGCAGCCGGATTTATTAAAGAAGTGTATCATCCGAAGTGGTTAGCCAACCCGGTTCTTGTACGCAAAAGAATAATGAATGGAGAAAGTGCATTGATTACACTGATCTCAACAAACACTGCCCTAAAGACCCCTTTGGCTTACCTCACATAGACGAGGTCATAGATTCAACCGCCAGTTGTGAGCTGCTTTCCTTTCTCGATTGCTACTCTGGTTATCACCAGATCGCTCTCAAAAAGGACGACCAGATCAAGACATCTTTCATCACACCTTTTGGCGCCTACTGCTACACGACCATGTCGTTCGGGCTCAAGAACGTCGGGGCTACCTATCAACGCGCCATACAGGCCTGCCTCAAAGACGAGATAAAAGATGACCTCATCAAGGCTTATGTTGATGATGTAGTTGTCAAGACCAAGGAAGCACATACCCTTGTTGACGACCTGGCACGCACCTTTGCAGCCCTTAATACATTCCAATGGAAGTTAAACCCAAATAAGTGCATCTTTGGTGTTCCTTCTGGCATACTACTTGGCAACGTCGTCAGTCATGACGGTATATGCCCTAACCCAGAGAAAGTCAAAGCTATCTTAGACATGAAGCCGCCCAAAAAGGTGAAGGATGTTCAGAAGCTTACTGGATGCATGGCCGCTCTTAGTCATTTCATATCAAGATTAGGCGAAAAAGGATTACCGTTCTTTAAACTGCTCAAAGCATCCGAGAAGTTTGAGTGGTTGGAGGAAGCAGATGCTGCCTTCACACAGCTAAAACAATACCTTACGTCACCTCCGGTCCTCACTGCTCCTAGAGAAGATGAAACTCTCCTACTTTACATTGCAGCAACTAATCGGGTGGTCTCCACTGCCATGGTGATCAAGCGCAATAAGCCTAGCCATGCCTACAAGGTACAATGACCAATCTATTTCGTCAATGAGGTACTCAATGAATCCAAGACTAGGTATCCATAGATTTAGAAATTGATCTACGCCATACTGATAACATCCCGAAAGTTGAAACATTACTTCGACGGATATCGTGTGGTGGTCATGACCAAGTACCCTCTAGGAGACATCATTCGCAACAAGGATGCGAATGGGCGCATCGTCAAATGGGCAATGGAGCTATGCCCTTTCTCCTTGGAATTTGCAAGCCGTACTACAATCAAGTCTCAGGCACTCGTTGATTTCATCGTCGAGTGGACAGACTTAAGCACACCTACCTCTCAGGGGCCCGATGAGTATTGGAAGATGTACTTTGATGGCTCTCTCAACATCGACGGCGTAGGAGCAGGAGTCCTTTTCGTGTCACCATCCAAGGAGCAGCTCCGGTACATCCTTAGGATTTATTTCCTAGCATCGAATAATGCCGCCGAGTACAAAGCATGCCTACATGGTTTGCGCATTGCGGTCGAGCTTGGTGTCAAACGTCTCTATGTTTATGGAGACTTGGCTCTGGTCATCAACCAACTCAACAAGAACTGGGACACGACCAGCGAAAAGATGGATGCATACTGCAAATCGATCAGAAAGCTGTAAGGCAAGTTCTATGGCATCGAGTACACACATGTGGTCTAGGACAAAAATCAAGCAGCAGATGCGCTGTGAAAGTTAGGATCATCTCGAGCTAAAGTCCCACATGGCGTATTTGTTCAAGACTTGCTCACGCCTTCCATTGAAGAGAAAGATCCCATGGTCGACAAGCCTCCAGACCAGCTTTTGGTGGCTACGGTTCTTGCGTCAAACACCATCGAACCACCTCTGACCACTAAGAAGCCTGACTGGAGAGTACCTTTCATCAAGTACCTAACAAATGGTAGCGGTTACACCGATTTGACAGAAAACGAACGCCTGATGCGTCGTAGTAAGCAGTATCTGCTCGTCGATGGTAAATTGTGGCGCAAGAACGCAAAGGAGGAAATCTTGATGAAGTGTATAACCCAGGAGAATGGCGAACATCTCTTGGACCAAATCCACTCTGGCTCCTATGTCAACCACGCAGCCTCAAGAACCCTGGTTGGCAAGGCTTTCTGAGCAGGGTTCTATTGGCCATCAGCTGTAGCCGATGTAGAGAAGCTAGTCTGCCATTGTGAGGGTTGTCAGTTCTTCGCCAAGAGAATCCACATACCAGCACATGAGATTCAGACAATACTAGCCTCTTGGCCTTTCGCATGCTGGGGACTAGATATGATCGGGCCCTTCAAGCTGGCTCCTGGGAAATTTACATGTGTCTTTGTGCTGATCGACAAATTTTCTAATTGGATAGAGTACATGCCTCTGGTATAGGCATCTTCAGAAAAAGCCATCACATTCATTGACCAAGTCATCCATCGCTTCGGCATACCCAACAGCATCATCACTAATCTAGGTACTCAGTTCATCGGGAATGCTTTTTGGGACTTCTATGATGAAAGGAGCATAGTGGTAAAATATGTTTCCGTGGTGCACCCTAGAGCTAATGGACAGGTCGAGCGGGCAAACGGTATGATCTTGAACGCACTTAAGAAGAGGATGTACAAAGAAAACAACAAAGCTCCTAGAAGATGGCTCAAAGAGCTACCAGCCATGGTCTGGGGCCTCAGAACCTAGCCCAGTTGCAATACCGGCGTATCACCATACTTTATGGTTTACGGTGCTGAGGCAGTGCTCCCAGTAGATATAGCCTTCAGATCAGCATGGGTAGAGAACTTCGACGAAGACAAGGCCAATGAAGCGAGGGAGCTAGAAGTGAATAGTGCAAAAGAGAAGCGGCTCGATTCTTGCCTACGTACAGCCAAATACCTTGCTATTTTGCGCAGGTACTACAACAAGAATGTTAAGGAGCGGTCCTTCATGGTCGGGCACCTGGTCCTGAAGTGGAAGACGAATCAGGCTGGTGTCCACAAACTCACAACTCCATGGGAAGGGCCCTTCATGATCAAGGAAGTTACAAGACCAACGTCTTACAGGTTAGCTCATCTGGACGGTACAGACGTACCCAATTCATGGCACATCGACAAGCTTAGGCATTTCTATGCTTAACTACTAAGATATGTACTCCCCTTGTACTTTTGATTTAATTCAATAAAGCTGTTATGATTTCTCCGACCACTCTAATGTGTCACTTTGAAGTCTACTGTTATTCTAACTCAACCAGTCAAAATCGACCACCATTACTTCCTAGGTTTTCGAAGCAGGCCCTATCTCCGGTTTCTCCCAACGCGTGCATGGGATCTGCTCTCTACGCTATGGGTGATCGACAGGTCCCCTCTGGTTTGACTTATCTGCGTCTACGTGTGCATAGGCTACGCACCTCACACTCCGACCATAGGACAAACCAGGGCCATACAAACCTGTCAGGATGACGTGTCAACTAAACTGGTACAACTAAACAGAACGCTAACATGTTCTCACTTAGTTACACCAACATGAGTTCCAAGCTTAAATACATTTTATACAAAACAAACAAGCTTATGATGATATACAGTTATGTTATTACAAGCTTGCCTAAAAAGGTCCAAGTTTACAATAACACAACTACATCTTCTTCTATAGCTATAGCCTATACTATTGGCTGGTCGGGTCACGTGGCACCTGCTACTCGCTGGGCCTAGCATCATGCTTGAGTCTCGGGGACTCTTGTACTGGTCGAGCTGAAGAAGATGGCCCCGCCGATGCCTGGCTGGTCGAGACCGCAGGCTTCGCCGGTTGGCTCAAAACTGATGGCGTTTCCAGCTGACTTGTTGATGGCGTACCCTGTATAGGTGTTGTCCCGCCTCCACATAGGTTAATGTCGCCAATCATCTTTAAAGACAAGTCTAGCTAGGTAATCCGAAGCTCCTCAGCCTTGTCTGGATCTACCTCCTTCGGGTATCCAGCCTCTAGGCGCTTGAGATCAATCAGGGGGTAGTGAGCATGCACCATGCTTAGCACATGTGCACCTGTGTACTCATCTGCCTCCTTCACGAACTCTTGAAACCATCCCCATGCCTTTTGGCACCTATCGACCAGACCGAGCTATGGCGTCCTTGGCACTTCCTCTGTAAGCGCTGGGTCAATAAGGTTGAGGACTGGCAAAATGCCCGTTGCCACCTCCTGGCACCGGTCTTTCCATGTGTTCTGATCCTCGGTGATCTCTTGGCACCACGCCTTCTAGCCATCATGATCTTTCATCATGGCTTCTAGATGCTTCTTGGCATTGACTTTTAAAACTGCAAACCGCACAAGCAATTAAACCATCATATCACGACAAGATAAAGCGGGCAACAAAAGTGAGCAAAGGGGCTTGGAAACCTTACTTTTTAGTTCCTCTTTCATCTTGGTCGTGTGGTCCTAGAGCTATGACTGGTCATGCGCTAGTTTTCTGTTGTCCTCCTTCAGGCGATCACACTTCGCGACCGCACGATTGTTCTCCTCTTGGAGACAGACTACTTCGGCTTCTAAGCCTGCACTATAGCTGTTACTACTAACAACGCAACAACACTTGTCATGCACTCGTTGTGATAAAGTGACTACTTACTTGTTCTTTCCTGCTCTTTGTCATTGAGCTGGACGACCAGGTTTTGGTTCTGGGACTCTTGCTACCTCCTCTCATGATTGGTGGCTTCAAGTTGGTGGCGCAAGCGTTCCACCTCTGCCGTCAGCTCTTTATTGCTTGCAGTGATCCCCTTGATCTGGTCGAAGCACTTCTTATGGTACCTTGCAGTCTTCATTAAGTCCTATGTGCAAAAAACTAAGTAAGAAAGTTTGACTACATAGCAAGATCAGGTGATGAAGCAAAACATACCTGGACCTCCGTCACCAGTCGTTTCGCTGCTCGTTCAACCTTCTTGGTCTCTTCGACCTCTGGGATTTCCTCATGAACAACCCATTGGTCATTTTGCCAGCGCGACACATATATATGTTGTTGCCTGTCCTGTGGACGGCCTAGGACCTCTTCTACTTCATTCTCTTTGGCCTCTTCTTCAGTTACCGATGCTGGTCCGGGGTTGGTAGCTTCTGCGATAACTATGGCCTTCCCACGGGCTGCAGCATCGACAAGCATGTTCTGTGCTCTCGACTCCGGCCGCTGCTCCTTGATCTGACCCATTATCCCTAGTGCTGAGGTGTCACCCTCCGCAGGGTTGGTGCTTGGAGCACTTGTGCTTGGCTCGGCTCTCCCCTCAACCACTTGCTCAGGGACTGTTGTCTGACTGCTTGTTTGCTGAGGCTCCGGTGGACTTTCTGCTATGGGTTCCTCTATGGCCGGCTGCTGTGTAGTTTTCTCTGACAATGATGGTGGAGCCACGCCGCTCCCTGCTAGTTGGTCCGGATTTTCAGTGGATGTCGACCTAATATGTCCAAGATCAGTTCAGAAGGCAACCGTAATCAATATAAATTGTAAGCTTACATCAAGGTTACAAATACTTACATATTGGAAGCACGGAATGATGTGGCGAAGGCGTGTCTCTTCGGCCGTGTTTGCTCCACATGCTCTACGGGTGACACCTGGTCTCCCTCTAAGACCAGCACAAACGCTGGGGCTTGGTGCTTGACCCCTCCACCGCTTGTCCTCGGCGCTGCAGTGGTATGCGATGTGAGTCCCACCGGCACGGAGGAGCCACCTTGCTCTATCGACTCTAGTTGCCTCCTCCTCTTTCGAGGGACGAGTCGAAAGATGTCTACATCCTCTGTGTCGTCGTCCAACAAAGTCAAGATTGCCTAACGACGCTTGCTGGTCGCCGGCTGCTTACCAGCAGCTCTGGCCGCTGCCTCCTCTCCAACTCCGAGCACGGCCCAGTCCACGTCCTCGCCCCCGATGCTAGCCTGGGTGGTCGGGTCAACAACTTGTGGCCAATCTACACTAGGGGGTGGTGACACAAACACTATCGCTCTATCCTGACCATTAACCTAGGAAGCAAATAGGCGATCACACAGTAAGTTTCTACTACAATATGAGACTACGGGTACAAGGCAAGATGAGTTACCTTTGGGGGAGGTCGGGCAGGCTTGAAAGCGTGCTCGATGGCGCTCAATCTAACATAATTTGGATTAGCTAAGTTGAATAGCTCTCTAATTTTGGCTCTAACTTCGATCTTGTCAAGTGCCTCCTGCCTCATCCTCGTTGGATCTGCGCTACCTTGGTACTTATAGCCGGGATGTACCCTCCTCTAACAGGGCTGGATCCTTCGGCTGATGAAGTTCCCGACCACGCTCGGACCATCTAGTTTCTTCCATGGGATCATCCCAAGTAGTTCTGGGATCTATTCCAGGTGCTCGGGCTTCTTCGACCAGCTGGTTTTCTTCTCCGGAATGAACCCCACATCGTACAGTGTGATCGTGTTCGGCTCTTCACGGATGTAGAACCACTTCTTATACCAGTCATCAAGCGATGTGTTCCAAGGGTAGTGTAGGTACTGGGCCTTCATCCCATCACGAAGGTTGAGGTACACACCTCCGGCTATCTTCGAGCCGCCGCTTCCTTTCTTTCATAGACAGAAAAGATGGCGAAAGAAGTTGAAATGGGGCTGGAAGCCGCCATATGCTTCACAAAGATGAA
The DNA here is from genome assembly GCF_019320115.1 of Miscanthus floridulus. Classification (NCBI taxonomy): domain Eukaryota; kingdom Viridiplantae; phylum Streptophyta; class Magnoliopsida; order Poales; family Poaceae; genus Miscanthus; species Miscanthus floridulus. The sequence goes on along the minus strand of NC_089582.1, from coordinate 88,555,632 downwards.
TGAAGGTGGAGACAAGAAGAATGGAGTTGGGATGCAGGATGCAAATCCCAATCTCATAATACAGATAGAGCCCCTGAAGGAAAGGGTGCACTGGAACCCCAAAACTCTGCTTGAAGAAATCTTTGAAAACCACAATCTCACCTGGTTGTGGATTGGGGTACCCCTTGCCCTCCGGCGTGCGCCATCCTGTGAGTTCCTTATTGTAAAGTACTCCCATGGTGACAAGGTCTTCGATGGTCTGCTCATTGCTTCTCGACTTCCACCGCTCCTTCGCCATGACTCCGGCTTTCTTCTGGGTGTCACTTTTTGCCATGAATCTGGCCTTGCTAATGAAAGCGGATATGGTGGAGGAGTGATTGGTGATGATTTTGGAGGTATTAGGGTTAGCAAGAGGAAGAAGAAGGCTATGGCGGCGAATGGTAATGGGGTTCGGTAAAAAGTAACTTACCAATTCTATACTATATTTAACCAAGAGTTGCGCTGTTTTATCTACCCGAGATTCTTGGGAGATGTGCGCACGCACCACAGACGGTTGTCTTCACAACCTTGAGATCTATGCCAATATATGCACCTCTTCGTTATCAGTGTATGCGCCTCTTCATTACCAGTGTGAGAGGGTCCACACTAACGCACCTCCTTACAGGTGTCAAGTGACTATTTGATTGAAAGGACAAGAAGGTAGTATGACATGTTATACCCGTCTACTTTTTTGACCAGACGTGTTAGATTGGACTAGACAGAGTAAGAAGATAAATAAATACACCAAATAATAGTACAAGTGGTATTTGGTTCTTCGCCGCACGTCTCGTGCTTAGGGATGGTCTAGACCACTACCGTGCTCAGGGACTGCCCAGACCACTACCGTGCTCAGGGATGGTTCAGACCACTACGATGCTTGAGGACTGCCCAAACCACTACCGTGCTCAGGGACTATCCAGACCACTACCGTGCTCGGGGACTGTCCAAACCACTGCTACGAGACTGCTCTCCTTGGCTACATATGATTTGTACTTACATATAGTCGAGAGGCATTTATTTGGACCTTGCTACAAGGCTTATACTTCGCCTTCCAACAAGCTCGGGGACTACATCGGTACGATGCACCTGCCGATGCATCTCGTATTGGTTGTACGATGATTGGATTCTTAACTTCAGTGGAAATTCTTTTTAGACCCTGGCACCATGTGCCTATGTCACCTACTACCAGGCTTAGGGACTAAGTGGGCACACTTCACCTTGCGATGAATGTGTTTATCTTATCGACCCCTATGCTTCGATTGATTGCCAGAATTACTATTGTCCAAGGGTCACTTACATTTCTTGTCAGAAATACAAGTGGGCACACTTGATAAGGAAAGAAATCTTTTTCTTTTTTCTTTAAGAGCACCATGCATTCTTTGGACAACCAGAATCTTCGACTATAATCATGGTCTACTGCTCTCTGTTCTAACCAGAATGCTGGCACATTCGGTTGGTCAATATTTCAATCAGTTGGAGATGACATGAAGATAGATCGCATTAGTCGAAGGAGATCGAACGGCGTGTCGCAGCATAATACATGGTGCTCGGGGACTAGCTGTGGGGGTATTAACCCCTATACCCTTATGGCTAGGCTTGGGCCAGCCCAGATCAGGGGGTCCAGTCCACTAGAAGACAACATGTGGCCTGGCCAACCTATTTGGAATCCCACGCAAGGAATCAAGGCGGATTTAGAGATCAAGCAAGATCCTGGTCAGTTAGAACAGGAATCCTTATCCGGCCACCTATGACAATTGTAACTGGCTAGGATTAGTTTCCAGATCTATAACCCTGTCCCCCGGACTATATAAGGTGGGCAAGGGACCCCTCTAAAAAACATCTCTCACTGACATACAACAATATAATCAGATGCAGGATGTAGGTATTACGCCTTTACGGTGGCCGAACCTGGATAAAACCTTATGTCTGTCTTGCGTAACCATCTTGTTTGTTGCTTGCGCATCTATCTATCGATAATCTACTACCTTGGGCATACCCCTAGGTAGACTGCCGACCATATTTCGTCAACACCGGTCATATGTTGTGTGCAACCACTATCAATAACCCAATGACTTCCACCGGTCTTGTAGTTCACCTACACACAAGAGATCAAGCTTTAGGAACCCAAACTTGTTGAGGGCCCTTCACCTTCTCAACAAGTGACTTAGCAACCCAAATTTTTTTAGGCCTATTCTTGTTGGGAGGTTCTAAGAACATGACTTTCATCTTTCCACTAGAATCCTTTCTAAGCATGTAGTGAGCATTAAAGGCAAAAGGTCTAGCATGCTTGGGCAAGGGTTGTGGTGGTGGAGTTTGGCACTCATGAGCAAAGTGGCCTTCTTGTCCACACTTAAAACACTTCTTTGGCTTTGGCTTTTGTTGTTGTTGAGCTTGAGCCTTCTTCTCTTTGTTTGCCATGTACCCAATGCCACTTCTATCCATCTTCATGATGGTGTTCATTAGTAGCTTACTTTGAAGATACTTGCCTCTAGTGAACTTGCTCAATCCAATCTTGAGATGCTCTTTCTCCAACTTGAGCTTCTTGTTCTCTTCCTTAAGAGCATCATTGTTTTTCTCTTCCTTGAACTTCTTGTTTTCTTCTTTGAGCTTCTCATTCTCAAGCATCAACCCATCATCATGAACAAGGGTTTCTAGCATTATAGACTTGGTGGTTTTGAGTTCTTTAAGATCTTTCTTGAGCTTTTCATTATCATTCTTCAGCTTGACAAACTCATCATAATCATCGGCCTCAACCACTTGCTTGCCCTTGCTACTAGAACTTTGCTCAATGCTCTCAATGATCAAATAATCACATGATGTAGCTATATCAATCTTAACAACATTGTTAGTAGCATCATGTGGTTCATTGGATAAATATTCTTGAGCAATAACAAGGTTATCATGATTAATCTTAAGAGTTGTATATTCTTCTTTTAGCTTGTTATGGCTAGTGATGAGCTCATTGTGTATCCTCTCAAGTTTATCATGTTTTTCTCTAAGCTCTTTCTTAGAATATTTGAGGTCCTTGAGTTTGGATGATATAGCATCATTTGCTTCTCTAAGCTCAATACTAGCCTTTTCCGCCATATCATATTTTGCTAAAAGTGAATCATTTTTAGCTTCTAGCTTGTCATTCTTAGCTCTAGTCTTTATAATGATCTTGGAGTATTTATTTAGCAATTTAACAAGATCATCATAAGAAGGTGATTCATATTCATCATCATCACTATCGCTATCATCATTACTAGCATGTTCATCACCACTACTTTCATCATCATTTGATACCTTGCGTTCACCCTTGGCCATAAGGCATAGGTGTGTAGAGGATGATGACGATGGTGGCGGTGAAGATGATGAAGAGTCAATAACAATGTCGGCTACCTTCTCATTGTCACTATCATCATCGGATGAGCCACTAGATGAATCAATGTCCATGAGCCAATCACCGACAATGTATGCCTTTCCACTCTTCTTCTTCTTATGGAAGTCCTTCTTGCCATCTTTCATCTTTTATGGCTTGTCTTTCTTCTTCTCATCTTCATCACTTGAGTCATCTTTCTTGCCCTTGTTCTTGTTCTTGAACTTGTCTTTCTTGGGCTTTGTGCATTGGTGAGCTAGATGACCAAGTTCTCCACAATTGTAGCAATCCATCTCGGAGATTGGCTTCCTTCTAGAGCTAGTGAAGAACTTATTCTTGCCATCAAACTTGATGCCACTCTTGTTTAGCTTCTTTACCATCTTAGCGTTTTTTCTCACCATGAGAGCAAGGCTTGCATCATCAACTTCATCATCACTTGAGCTCTCATATTCAAGTCTTGCTTTGCCCTTCTCTTGACTAGCTTTGAATGCTAAGTCCTTTTCTTTCTTCTTGTTAGAGGATAAGCCATCTTGAGGTGTGATGTGCATGTACATCTCATGAGCATTGATCTTTCCCAAGATTTGTGTCGGTGTAGCGGTGGAAAGGTCACCTTGATGAAGCACGGTCACAATATGTCCATATTTGTCAATGGGGAGGACACTCAAGATCTTTCTTACAACATCGGATGGTTGCATTTGAGTTAGTCCAAGCCCATTAACTTCCTCTACAAGAACATTCAAACGTGAATACATTTCATTAGCACATTCTTTAGGAAGCATTTAAAAAAGTTAAGCTTTTTCATGACAAGATGATAGCGTTCCTCACGCTCACTCTTTGTTCCCTCATGGAGCACACAAACGTCCGACTATAGTGCATGGGCGTCTTTGTGGTTCCTCACCCGGTTGAACACATCTTTACAAAGGCCTCTAAATATGGTGTTTCTAGCCTTTGCATTCCATTTTTCATAATTCAACTCATCGCCTTGTAGGTTAGTAGCATCCCGAGGTTTTGGGAAGCCTTGTGAGGCGGCTCTAAGTATTCCAACATCTAGAGCTTCTAAGTATGCCTCCATATGAATTTTTCAATATGGAAATTCATCCCCCTCAAAGATAGGAGGAGGTCCATCCCCGTGAGACATCTTTCTCTAGGCGGCTAAGCCTAAATACATGAGCACGTGGCTCTAATACCAATTGAAAGGATCAAGATGCCCAAGAGGGGGGGTGAATTGGGCTAATTCTAAATTTCTTTGCAATAATTAAACTCTACGGTTAGCCCAATTAACCCTTTGTGCCTAGAAAGTATTTCTATTGATCTAACGCACAAAAGTTTAGCACCCTAAGTTCTAATCCTACTCTAGCATGTCAATTCTAGGGATGTAAATGACAAGAATTAAATTGCTCAAAGTAAAGAGAGAAGGAGGAACGCGGCGATATTTTGTCAAGGTATCGGAGAGTCACCACTCCCCACTAGTCCTTGTTGGAGCACCCACGCAAGGGTGTAGCTCCCCCTTGATCAGCGCAAGGATCAATTGCTCTCTACAGGTTGATTCTTCGACACTCCATCACGGTGAATCACCCACAACCGCTCACAACTTGAGTTGGGTCATCCACAAGCTCCGTCGGATGATCACCAAGCTCTCCAATCACCACCAAGCCGTCTAGGTGATGGCGATCACCAAGAGTAACAAGCACGAACTCTCACTTGACCATGACAAGCCTAATGAGAAGGGTGGATGCACACTTTGCTACTCTTGATCTCACTAATGAGGGCTCTCTTTGGGATTCTCAAGTCTCAATCACCTCACTAGGACCTTGCTCTTCTTGGCACTCTCAAAGGTGTTTCTCAGCTGTTGGAATGAGCAAAAGTACCCCCACACATGAATGGAGGAAGTATTTATAACATGGGCTAAAAAACGAACCGTTATGTGCCTCTGCGGGGTGATCGGACGCTCTGGTCAAGTAGACCAGACGCGCTAGTCAGTTCACCCCGAACTCCAGTGTTTACAGTGTGACTAGACATTGGCCAGCGTCCGGTCATGATTTTTCCTCTCTGGAACCTTACTGGAGTCTACCGGACGCTGGCTCTCAGCGTTCGGTCACATGACCTCTCAGCGTCCGGTCGCACCAGATGAAAACACCTCAGTCAAATGAACTGACCGGACCCTGAGCCAGCGTCCGGTCACACCGAAGCCAACATTCGGTCAGTATTTGACCCTCCATTCACTTCCAACTCTCGATCATATGTGAATGAAGTTTGCTCCATTGGATCTAAGGGCTATTTTGGAGCTACCTAGTGCTAGATTTAGCAAGTGTGCACCACACCTAACTCACTAGACTCACCTAGGTTAAGCTACTCGTCCATACCCCCTTAATAGTACGACCAAAGGAAAAACAAAGTCCTAAACTACTCTAAGTGTCTGTTCAACTCCAAACGACACTTAGAACTAGTCCATCCTTAACCTTGTCGTCCATCCTTTGAAAACCAAAATGATTTCCATCATAGGGGCATGACCACCATGATTGCCCAATCGATCTCCATTACCGTGATCTAACTTAATTGCCTCTGCAAAATACACGTTAGTCACAGTAATCATGTATTGTTATTAATCACCGAAACCCAACTAGGGGCCTAGATGCTTTTAGGAGGGAGTAGAAAATAAGTTTGCCCCAGTTTATTTGTACATGGCTTCATACCTCTTGTAGTTTTGAAATAAAAATTCCTTGTGTAATGATATATTTGAGTCTTAGGTTAGTCTGTTTAGGCTCAAAATGGACTCCAAAAATCCAAAAAAGTTTATCAAAATTCATGGTTCATGTAATTTCTCAATTCTACCTAGATTTGTTTGGAATGCTATTAATTTTAGCTTCAAATTTATAATTTGAGAATGCACTTTGCTAAGGAACTTTGGATTTTACCTAAACACATATGATGAGAAATTACATGAAAATTTTACTTTCCAAACCATGAATTTAGATATATGTTTATGAATTTTTGTAGTCCATTTTCAGGCTAAATATATAGGTTAACCTAAGACTCAATAGCATTACGAGAAGAATTTTAATTCCAAAACTTCAATAAATTTGACGCCAGATACAAGTAAATGGGTTGTGCTTATTTTCTAGTATCTATTTGTCGGTGCAAAAAGTGACCAACAAGTAAATATTTGTAGTTTTACTGTACGTTGTGATCGGATGTGGCCTAGCACTCAATGACATAAGATTTATACTGGTTCAGGCAACGTGTCCTATGTCCAGTTTCAGTCGGTCGATGACTTTATTCCTGAGCCCAGGTGCTCGAAGTTTGCTATGGGGTTACGAACGAATAGAAATGAGAAGGGGGTGTTAGAGGCCCGGTCGGACTCTGAACCGAGTGGCCAAGAGTGACGGGGGCTCTAACGTATGCTAAGTATTGGAGCGTATGTTCTGTGTGTCTCTAAAGCTTGTTGAGTTGTTGTATTCTCGAGTCGTCGAGAGAGACTTCGAGAGAGAGAGCCAGCCTCATTTTTCAGGAGAGAGCGCATCCCCTTTTATAGTTGAAAGGGATGGCCTTACAAGTCAAAGAGAAAGAGAGAAAATGTATACGTGTGCTGCCTAGTCTTGTTGCTCACGCCATTGGGTATGGGTAAGGATGGCAATGGGGATGTACCCGTTGGGTATCGCCGGAACGTTCTCTTCCCCGCTATGGAGAATTCATCCCGTCCCTATCCCCGTTAACTATCTTGGGTATAGATTATTGCCCATCCCTGTACCCGTCGGGCATCGATCGGGTAACAGATACCCGACGGGTATTGCATACCTGATAAACAAGGACACTTAGGGTCGCGGCTTTGCAATCGGAGACGTTTCTTCTTCACCCGGGTATAAGTGTCGGAGTCTCGGAGATGCCGAGGAGAAGGAGCGAGGTTACGAGGAGGACGAGCAAAGGTGGCAGAGAGACCGAACTGAGGAAGCGAGGGGCACGAGCGCTCGTGAGGCAGGCATGCTTGTGCTGCTGGCGGAGATGGTGAGAAAAAATTGAACTCGAGTTCCTAGAACACACAAACTATATATATGATTGTTCAGATTTGGACCAAAATACCTATGTTGAGCTTCTTTGGGCCTAATACTCGCATGACAGCTCAAATAGTCAGGTTCCCCAATGGGTTATGGGAACGAGTAAACAAGGAACGTTCCCATACCCGCTATACCCGTTGGGGATGAATTCTTACCTATTTAGATACCCGCGGGTAAAGATATGATCCCATCCCCGTCCCCTAATCGATCAAATACCCGTCGGGTATCGGGTATCGGGGCCCCATTGCCATCTTTAGGTACGGGATGGCTGCCAGCGCCCACAATACTATTTATGCCCAGACGCGTCTGGCAGGCTCTACCGTATTCGCCTGGTACGGCAAACGTCGGTGCCACAATACTGTTTGTGGTCTGACGTGTCTAGATGGTTGTATAGTGTTCGTCTGTCATGACCTGGAGGCACCATCCTGTAGGTGCATAGGGTATGGCAGGGTAGGGTCCTTTGTATTATGGTTGACTTGAGCTCCTTACCTTATCTGCTCCGCCTAATCACCAGGTCCACACCGAGCGGACATCCTTGATCGGTCGTTCCCAGTCGTCCCCGACCATGTTGGTCGAGAAAGAATAGCGAGCAGAGGTCCGGCGTATCCTTGGTCGGAGAAAGGGGTCGGACGAGGCGGAGCCCACGACCCAGAGGTCGGAGGTGCCGATCGGGGACTAGATCATGGTCTTGGCCTGTTATTGTGTATCTGGTCGGCCCAGGCGTGTGCTGTCGTTGTGCCGCCTGCTGGGTCGAGTTTTGTAGAGAAGCGGGTCCATTGGGGACCCTGGTTTATGAACCCGACACTACTTGTTGGGGGCAAGCCCCACCCTTGGGCACCCCATGGGGCTCATCCGCCGCCCCATCTGATCCCCACTGGCATTGATAGCAATTCGCGCGGGCGAGATGACAAGCACCAAGAGCATAATCGGTATCGGCCCGACAACATGTATGGTTTTTCGCTCTAGCGAAAAGACGGGCGTGGTATGATCGTCTTTTCAAAGCGATATGAGGGCGGCGTTGTCTGCCCAGTCCCAGGGCAGACCCTCATCTGATTATCCCTTTTCGCCTAGGCGAAAAGGCGGGTCATTTCGCAGGATCCACCTAAGCCCCGCGCACGGCTCGACTCCTTTCGACTTGGCGATTAGGACAGCACGGCTTGGATCGATATGGCCAAGGGTGTGAAGGTGAATCAAAACTATTCGCTCGGGCGAATAGGCATTAATGGTTAGCTTGTCCGTTGTTGCAGGTTTTGCCAATAAAGGAGTCATCCGTCCTCGCAAGGTCGACAGATCCTGACTGCTAGGGGCCCACTCGGTCGGTCGAAGGGGCGACAAGAGACAGAGGTTGGTCGGCTCTTCCTGAGCCGGCGCTACCCAAGGAAGGCGGGGACTCCGATTGGCGAACGAGCCCATTGCAACGGGGAATATTCCCCGAACATTGTAGTAGTTGTGATGGCATTCTTGTCCTACGAAGATATTTACGGGCGTGTATAAATAGCCCCCTCAGGGGAATGTAAAAGAGATAGAGCGAGCTTAATGAAATCGTTCATCTTGTTTTGCTTGAGTCCCATTTAAGACATCTTCCGTGCTTGATTTCATCTGAGCGACAACCGGTGTTCGAAGGCCTTGGCCTAGAACAACACTACTTGAAAATTTTGAAGATACATAGGCTCTTTATTTTGGATCAACAAAAACCAAAAGAAATAAAAAACAAATACTAACACTAACGGAAACCAACTTGTCACGCTAATAAGGGGTTGGCCTGACTCATCTGCACAGTCACGACACCCACTCTGGCAATGGCTTAACTAGCCAGTCAGTACCGTTCCACATTAGTGGCTTATGTGAAAATGTTCTCTGGACATGTCATCATGTCTAGCTAGTCACGCCAATATATATGGTGTAACCAATGTTATGACTCGTGCCATAGTCTCTGGCGTGACTAAAACAACTGGTTCCTGAAAATTAGTTTTGAACGTGTCTTTTAAAATATATTAGTTTTTTGGGCTAAAGTAAAAAAAAATCAGCATAGAATGACCTAGGGCACTTGGCGTGAGGGTGAGGCAACAGAGCTGTTGATCGCTGTCGCATAGCTTCACCAAGCGCACGTTTATTAGCAGCATCTCCTCCATCCTAGCCGAAACTTATTTGATTTCCTGTTGAGGGGATGCAGCCTACACGAGCGGATACAAAAGACATCTTTGTCCGGTAGATGCACTTTAAGGGTGTGCATCAGGCGAGTCTGCATGGGCTAGTGCATATGAAATATCGGAGAATGCTGTTTAGACGGTCGGCTCTATTGTATCGCGCTCCATCTGCCCGTCCAAATATAGGCATGTAGTGGCGAAGCTAGAAGAAAATTGAGGGGGGTGCGACTAAAAAACCGAGTGATTAAGAAATCTACGTTCTTGCATTTTCGAAACGATGAACAATGGTGTTATTTTTGACTTTCGTCATCTCTTCTTTCTCTACGTGGCAAATAAGGTAATTATTCATAAATTTATCACCAATGCGATTGCGTAAAGTTGTTTTCACAATCATTATGCCTCAAAAAAAATTTCTCTCAACTATCTATCACATTTTTAGTCTCCACCATTATCTGAGAATGCTTGCTTGTAATTCTTGGCATTATTGGCACTATCAAGCTCTGGTGTTTTTGTTTTGGATGGAAAACCGTTCCATCAGCCTAATAAAAGAACATATAAATTTGTACTCAAACACAAATAACTAGCCTAATACTGTAGACCGATGTAAAAGTAAAACAATAACCAATTATAGCTTTATGCCCGCATTGAAATGCAGGAATTTCGTAGAAAGTGTATAATAATTTCAGAAACACTTTATTTTTCACATGAAAAATGTAAGAACGGAAAAAAATCTCGTATTCCAAAGGGACCTAATTTGTACATAAAATCAGATTAATTAAGAAAGACAAAAAAGGCATGGCTCCATGGGAGCATCTAATTTAGTTTCATACCGGCTTAAATCCTTGATGCTTGTTGGGTGCTGGCCTGTTGGGTAGCCAGAGCACTCCAGCGACGGAGCCGGTCCTGGCTCGTAGCTGCTGCGGCCTGCAGAGTAGCCGGCCTCCGGGTGATGCCATGACGACAATCTTCGTTGGATGCGCAAGAGCGAGGCAAGGGAGCCGCGGGCCTGCAGAAGCTAGAAGCCGAGAGGACGGAACGACGCGGACTTGCTGAAACGGAACCACGGAATATGGAACGACGTATCACAATAACAGCCGGAGGTTACGAGAAACAATCGATCTTGCAGTTCTAGACCTTCCTTAATCGAAGTTGTAGGTTGGACCGCTGGGCTGTGGGGGTGCATAAAGGGTCAAAATCTGAGTACTATCTCCTATAACTAAAAAGAACAAAGTGTGGACACCGTTTTAGTGTGACAATTGCCTTGGTTCGTCCGTCTGCCACCCCATGCGATCGATCCCACCTCCCACGCTGTCTAACGGACGAGCGAGAAAAGGAAAGGTATGATAGAAAAAGAAACTGTCATCCCTGCGATCCCCGCCTGCTTTGAAGGAAACAAATCGATCACCTGAGACCATATGCATGGAAGGAAACAATAATCATGCATGGAAGAAAACAATAATCATGCATGGAAGGAAACATCAGTGGTATCAAATAAAAGATGTGCAGGTTATACATGGTGAGACTGGTGAACCTTCTGCAATTTTCTAAACGAATATTCTCACCATTAGTATATACGTCCATTCCCCTGCGTTTCTTTGTGCTCCCATTAACATATAATATGAAAGTATTGTTGTGTTCATCACCACTTCCAGTTGACTACTCCCATTAGCATATACTTCCTCTACCCAAAATATAAATCGTTATGAGATGCGTGTAGGTCAAACTTTTTCAACTTTGACTAGGTTCATAAAAAATACGTGCAACATTTATATCTCTAAATAAGTTTATTATGAAAATGTATTCAATGTTCTAGGTAATGATACTAATTATGTATTATAAATATTAATATTTTTTTAAATATAATTGGTCGAAGTTAAAAAAATTAACTTCTCGGGAAGCGAGAATGAATTCTATTTTGGGACAGAGGGAGTATATGAAAGCAGTGTTGAAAATATTTTAACAATTAAGTTCGTCTCTGTCTGATTGGTAAGCTTAGACATCATAATGGCATCAAAAATTTCGATTCTCATGGACACCCTCAGGGATCAGTGCAAAGCATCCCAATCCTACAGCATACATAAATGACAACCTTAAAGTTATGATATTTTCAAAGGGTGGACAATAAAGACCATCTTAGACGTTCTGGTATTAGAGTATATACGTGCAGACACATAGGCATGGTGGTGCAAGTGAGCAGCCAGCAGGAAGGGTGTTTCGATCCTAGACTAAAATTAGTCTCTGTCACATTGAATTTTTAGATATTAATTAGGAGGACTAAATATGAGCTAATTATAAAACTAATTACATAAGTTGTGGCTAATTCGCTTGCCAGTGCCGTGTACAGGATGATATGGAGATGTGGTGGAACTTATTCGTGGATTTATTAGCGCACGAAAGAAATGGATATCGGAAATCTCTTCCTACCGGTATAAAAAATGATCTTAGCCGCATCACGGAAAGATCTACACAGTAAAGTTTGTGAGCCGCGACGCCACGCTCTCTATGACTGTGTAAATTTCACGAACTTATTAAATGTCACTTTAACGTCGGTCATATACTTTTACAATATTGTTATCTTATCGTGTGATTCGTGTGTTTTTAGTACAAAAGTTTAGCTGTCCCGTAGCAACGCACGGGCACAAACCTATTTGCATATATACTCGAACCTGTGTGTACATGATTATATGGAGATGTAGCGGAACTTATTCATAGATTTATTGGCGCATAAAAGAAATGGATATCGTAGAATTCTTTTTGCCGATATAAAATATTATCTTAGCCGTATCACGAAAAAGTCTATACAGTAGAGTTTGTGAGACTGCGACGTCACGCTCTCCGTGGCTGTGTTAATTTCACGAACTTTGTTTTTTGAATTAAATGTCACTTTGATGTCTATATTTAATTTAACAGTATTATTATCTTATCGTGCGATCCGTATATTTTTAAGTATAAAAGATTTAGTCCGTAGCAACACACGGACATCAGGGTGGTGCATCTGCACCCACGGTCAATAACTGGGCTTCGCCCCTGTAGGCATGCATGCGGCTCCACTCACGCGGTCATTTCCACAGTTGCTCTCGGGCCTATCCCGCTAGATGCGGGATGAGGAGTACAGGCCCATGCGGCGGTGTCACATGCTAGCAACTTGTATCCACTCATGCGGCGTACCAAACAGAATATCAACATTTTTCGTATTCGCTTGTGTAGTTTCACCAAACACCTTCTTTTCTAAAATATTGTCCCACTCTACCTATATCCACTCGTGTGGGATATACAATGCAACCACCACTTCTAAAATGAGATTCACTGGGCATCCTAGATGGTTGGATGCAATGCATCTTGTGCTGATCCACACATTGTTCTCTGGCAAAGAGTCTTCGTATTTGTTCATACCAACAACCAAACGTCTTTACAGGGTTATTGAATCTACAGCAGGATTTCTGTATCCGCCCATGCAACCAACCAAATACTATGCATTCATTAGCGAGCATTCTGCATTGAAAGCAACCAAATATGCCCTGAATGAATTATCTTTCCCCAGTGTGCCTGTCCTAATCCTCATCAAGATATTAGCATTGGAGTCGTCAGGCCAATTATCACCAACAGGGTTAGACTGACGCCTTTTCCCCTACGATTGCCTCCGACCCTATTGTCCACTGAGCTTTCAGCTTTCTGTAAGAGGGATTGACTCGCGGATGTTCCTTCAACTTGTTTAGCTAGCTCGTAGCTACTTCCTCCATTTTAAAGACGCTTTGGCGTTTTTAGATACATAACTTTTGTTATGCACTTAGATATACAAATGCAGAGTAAAAATAATATATCCATAAAAGCCAAAACATCCCATAATTTTGAATAGAGGGAGCATTTTTTAAAACTAAACCAGATGAAGTCTAGCTTTGGCTCAGAGCCGAGATAGGCCAACTTGCCATTTGAGTTTTTTCATTTAACCAAACCTCCAAGGTTTCAAGTAAATAACTTTTTTGCATATAAAAAGTACGAATTCAATGAAAAGGGAAAACCTGAAAGCTTGTATAGCTAAGCATTGGATCCTAATAAAAACAATATTGGAACAAAATTTCGTAGAAGGAAATCTCTTTAGAGTTTGAAGAAAGTAAAAATCAAATATCTTTAACAGTTCCAGTGCATTTTTTCAGTCCTATATCCTTTCCCTTTATTGTTAAAAAATCATGTTATGTCCCTACTTTTCCTGTACTGTTTTCAATCCCTATGTGAGTTACTGAATTCTCTACTCTCTAGCAATTTCTCGTCCAATTTCAATAATCAGGAATCCTCATTCGGCCATCTCTGTCCAGCTGCGGACATTGAGAGAGGAGATGGTCCTCTTCTCATACTCCTCTCTGAAAGCTTTGCTGTTACACCACTGAGCCATGAACTTGTCAAGCTACAATAGTAACAAATGTTTAGTACAGGTACATGTGAGTTCACAAAAAGCCAAGGCATGAGACAACATATAACATTCAAAAAAACACCTGAGCCTTGTGGAGTGCTCCCAGCTCTGTCACCAATCTCCTCGAAGCATAATCTCTAGCTTTAGCCAAAACCGTGCGGTTTTCAATTAAGGACGCATTCTGGATCAAGTGCAGGAGAGTAGCAATGAATTGCCCAACACAAGTACTCTAGACATAACAAGACGAACACTTTGGCAAGTTTATGTTTAATCGGAGCAGGAGTAATGATGTGTTCCTGTTTCTTAGCTCAAGCATAGAAGAAAAACAAAATGATGGGAGTACACATTGGCTTATTCTTTTCATGAGGAATTTTAAAGAGATGTGAACTTACTTCTGCATCACGCACTTTTCTCAGTTCCATCAATGACTCATATGCCTTGTCCTTTCTAGCAGTTGATGCATCTAAATCTTCTTGAATTGATACAATCTCTGTGTCAACAACTCTTAACTCATCCTCTAGACCCTTAATCTTAGATTTGACTGCTTGATGCTCCTTCCTTATTCCATCGAGAGAATTCCTTATTTGACACTGAAGAAATGACCCGTTCCTTTTTTGGCCCTCAAAAAATTTTCGTTCCCTATTTGACACTGAGTTCAACTTTTGTTCCTTCCATGACACTCCGTCGCGTTTTCCATCCGGCCACCGTTAACTGCGCTGTGAAAAGGCGATTTTGCCCCTATGGGCCCCACCACCCTTCTCCTCTCCTCCTCCAGGCAGTCGCCTCACTCCCTCCGTCTCCCCGCAGTCGCGCAGACACGCCCGTCCCTCCCGATGGCGCCCTCCACTCTCTCCCTCTCTCCACTCTCTCTCCCTCCCTCCCTCCAACTCTCCATTCCGAGCCCCTCTCCCTCCCGAGCACGGCGGTGGTCCTCCCTTCCCATGGCGGGGCGGCGCTCCTCCCTTCCCTAGGCGCGGCGGCGCCCCACCCTTCCCTAGGCGCGGTGGCGCCCCTCCCTTCCGCGCTCCTCCCTCTCCTCGATGGCGACCGGCGGTAGACTAGAAGCGGCGACGACGGTGGCGTGGTGGAGCAGGCGGCCGCGACGACGACGGTGGAGTCCGGCGAGATCCGGCCTCGGGGCGCGCGGATCTAGCCTCGGGGCGCGCGGATCCGGCCTCGGGCGACTGGCGGTGGACTAGAAGCGGCGACGACGGTGGCGCGGTGGAGCAGGCGGCCGCGACGACGATGGTGGAGTCCGGCGAGATCTGGCCTCGGGGCTTGCGGATCTGACCTCGGGGCGCGCGGATCCGGCCTCAGGGCGCGCGAATCCACCCACGGATCTGGCGAGCTCGCCGGCGGCAAATCGAGGGCAGGCACGGGCGCGGCAGCGGCTGGATCTGTTGGTGGAGAAGTCGGATTCGGCTCGACGGTGGAGGATGCACCCCGGCGGCGGATCCAGCGAGCGTCGACGGCTGCCCATGGATGGGCTCAGTGGGCCCATGTGTGGCGGGGACGGCCGGCGGCCTTCTCAGGCGGCGCGGCCGTGGACTGGGGGAGGACACGGCGGCCTGGAGGAGAGGAGGGAGAAGGGTGGTGGAGCCCACAGGGGCAAAATCGCCTTTTCACAGCGCAGTTAACGGTGGCCGGATGGAAAACGCGACGGAGTGTCACGGAAGGAATGAAAGTTGAACTCGGTGTCAAATAGGGAACGAAAAATTTTCGAGGGCCAAGAAAGAAACGGGTCATTTCTTCAGTGTCAAATAAGGAATTCTCTCTATTCCATCAATGATCTGAATGTAGATCATCACTACTTTTTTCTTTCTTCAGAAAAATACTTGTAGAAACAAAAGATGAAGTTGCAGTATAATATACATATACTTGCTCTAACTTGGTCCTGCGCGGCCTCATTTCCGTCCACTGTATCTTGGAGCTTAGCTCGAATAGTAGAGTTATAAATGACCTCTGATCTGTTTTTTCAAGGTACTTAATTTCATTGACCAGACATTTCTCCTCACGTAAAGATATACTCTCATGAACTATGCGGTCACTCAACATCTTGATCTATGGAGGTAGAGAGAAAACACATTGTATCATTATTGGCATTGCTGTGGATGCTGAACTGTACACAAATGATTTTGCGAGACACTGTCCAAATATTAACCGAGGTCTTTACAAAATCCAACCGTCTCGGTTAATGCTTGGGATTAACGGAGGCGGTCACTTTTATTAACGTAGTCGGTTACAATTAACCGCCTCATAAAATCGATTTACGGAGATGGTTAAAAAATAACCGCCTCCTAAAACCTATTAACAGATGTGGGCCTTCTAAGAGACCCGCCTCCGAAAATACCTTCATTTTGGGAAAGCCCGACTCCGTAAATACTCCCAAGGCCGAGCCGCAGCCCAATCCTACTAGCTAGCGGGCTTATATAAATTGAGGATTTATGTTTCTCGACCGGATCCCTCACTCTATCAGCCGTAGCCCTCACCCTCTCCGCTCTCTCTCACGCGCCCTCCCCAACACGGATCCCTTGCTCTCTCACGCGCCCTCTCTCTCAGGCGTAGCGGGCCGGCGCGCGCGCCTCCCCTCCTCCCTCCCTCTCTCCCTCCCCTCCCTCGTCGCACGGCCTGGCGGCGCCCTCCTCCCCACGCAGCGGCGCAGTGGGCCGGCGGCGCTCTTCCCGGTGGTGGAGCGGTCGGATCCGGCAGCGGCGCTCCTCCTGGTGGCGGATCCGGCTGTGGAGTGCCCGGATCCAGCGGCGGCGCTCTCCTCCTAGTGGCGGATCCGGCGCGCGACGCTCCTCCTGGTGGTGGATCCGACGGTGGAGTGGCCGGATACGGTGACGACGCTCCTCCTGGTGGCGGATCCGATGGTGGAGCGGCCGGATCCGGCGGCAGTGCTCCTCCTGGTGGCGGATCCGGTGGTGCAGCGGCCTCTCTCACTCGGATCCGGCGGTGGGCCCTCCCCGGCTACAGATCCGGTGGAGGGCGGTCCCGACGAGCGGCAGCATGCACGAGCATATCCTGCAGCTGTGGATGGGCTCGCCAGGCCCGTGGATGGGCTCGGCGGGCCTGACCATGGATTTTTCTTTTTTCTTTTATTTTTCTACGATTAATTGTGACCTTTAGTCTGAGGCGGACGTGATGTCTGCCTCGGTTAATTCATTTTGCCCACCTCGGTTAAGTTTACAGTAGTAGTGTGACAAAGTTTTAAGCCACACCGTTTGCTCAAGCTCTTCAACAGAAGAGCAAAAACCTGCTCGCTATGCCTGCATATCATTGTTTTTAAGAAATATGCCTAAACGGTTTTGAGGCAGTTCCATCTCCTTCAATTTCTCTGCCACAACTTCATTATATTGTTTGTTCTGAGCTGTCAATGGCTTTAGCTCCGAGATTACAGTGGAGCGTTCCATCTGCAAATAAAGGATAAGTTGTGAAATGTGATACAACATGGTTAAAGCATGTGCCTCACTTGTCGAGTAGTCCACTCCCATTGATAACACATTTAGGCCAGAAAGAGAACATACGTCCATTTAAACATGATAATAGGGCATCAAATCTATGTTGATATAAAATGAAGCATCATGCATTAGCAAGGAATATTTTATTACCAGGAGAAACTAAAAACAATACCTTCTTGGCTCTTACAGCCTCAATAATTTTGCTACGAGCTTGGATCTCTTTCTAGAACTTACTTTGAGCATCCATGAGTTTTTCTCTCAACTGAGGATCCTCAGATGAGTGGATCTTGACAAAGTAGAAAACATAAGTAGATTTAGGCCATTCCGTCCCATAGTTTTGTGGCTCCATTTTTTGGTATCTAAACCAAGACAAAAGGGGGATATTCAAACATAAACCAAAAAGAGACACCGTAATGGCACATATATCATTTCACCAACCCAACAAATAGAGGGTCCAGATCAAATCCCATAGGAGAACCAAAACTAGGTCCAATATTTATGTGAATCAACTGTAAAAACTAGGTCATCCATCAAAGCATCTAAATGAATGCTATCACCATCAGCATTGTTTCAAGTGACTATTTATGTCCCATTTGGCATGGCTCCGAACGGTTACAGCTTCTACTGGATCCTAGTGAAACCAAAAATACTGGCTTCATCCAGCTCCTAATTTATTTTAGTAGGAAAGAAAAATGGCTTTACTTGAGAATGACAGTTTAGCAAGGAGTTAGAGCAATTTCGAGCCATGCCATAAGGGGCTTTATTGTACACCTACAAACTAAACATACCAACTCTGGTTCTCCTACCCAAAATTGAAATAAGCTAATCCTACATCCAATTTCCTATCTGGGAGGAAGTCTATTCTATACCAAGCCTGCACATCATACAAATAGGAGCCTGAGCACCACATGCGAATGTTCTCTCCTTTTTAGCGTAAGGAACGAAAGAGTGGCAGGATTGGTTTGTCACCTGGGACCGAGTGGAGCTATGGGCGTGCAAAAGGCTAGATGTTTAGACTGCCATAATCAGGGATTCTTTTTGGGCTTTGTAGTTTGTGTAGTGTCTGGAACTTGGAGACTGAGAAATCCGTGTATGCATTTCTTCTTTCTCTACCTCTCGGCTGGAAACATCAAACGTAGGTAGTTATTCGATACCCTGGACCTTGGCAGTATTGGGTTCAGTTAGAGCTTTTGAAGGCACATCCGCTCAAGATATCTATGTAAATGGTGTGCAATCCGCCATTGCAGATTATACCCTAAATCGGGCAAAATCATGAAACCTGGCAGAGGCGCCTGTTGCTGGTCCTTGGACATGGCTGAGTATACATCCCAGCTCCAAACCTGTTTTTAATGCGTGGTGCAAATACAATTGCAAAGATCAGAGGGTTGGAAAATGTCATTCAATGGGTCACAAACATGTGTTGATTCCCAAATCCCAGAGTCATCCTCGCAACGGATTTTATTTTCAATTCCAATTTAGTAAAAACCTTTGTGACTAAAGGGCATTAAAGCTGCTGAACAAATACTAAAATCCCTTTGATGCAGAGTGGGGGACCGAGAGGGGAGGGGAGGGGAGAGGGGCATGGGGTGTTTGGCCCCATGAGTCCCAATAAGCCTCACCCCAAGAGACTTCTGTCTTTTAATCTCTAGTCCCTATTTTAGTCTCTCCTGTTTAGTTAAAATGGACTAAAATTTAGTCTTTAGTCTCTATTATCATGGAAACAACACAGAGCCTTATAATTTGGGATGAAAGGACTACATCACAAACCACAATTTCTTATACATTATGGGTCTGATTGGTTGCCTGTATAACTCCTTCTCCAAACTAAGGGGATGCAAGTTATTCTGCAATAGTTCTTACTAGTTCTAAATAAAAATAACGGTGGGAACACACTTAGGAGTAGTTTATGACTACGTTCGTTTCTCTTATAATTTATCTTTTTTAGCTTATTTTTTTAACTTTTTTTTAGTCAGAATACTATTTTTCTCCCGTAATAAATGATCACCCACCAAAGGACGTAAAAAAAACTCGGCTTGTTTTTAGCAACCCGTACGTACCAATCTGCAACCTGAGACATCGTGACCTGGGCAATGGGAAGGATCTCGAATTCATTCACCACACGTGGCGTCGAGACTGAAGGCCGGCGCACTCACCTGACCGCGGTCGAGGGGAAAGGAACAGATCGATGGCGCCGTCGCTCTCGCTCCGATCCGGCGGGGGCGGCGGTCGCCGAGTCCGACAACTCGATCTCAAGAGGGGCGCGGGTGGAGTCGGGGCCGTCAGGAGAGGAGCACTTTGGTTGATGGCGGGCCCAGATGTCGGTGAGCGTCTTGCGTAGGTTCCATTCTGGAAGGTTTTCTCGGACGGGTGCCTCCGGAGTCTGGAGCATTTCCGAGGTGCATCCACGGCTCCACCGCGCAAGTAACGAGAAGGCGTCGCCACCACCGCTGCCGCCACGACTCGCCGTCAGACTAGGCTCCTATGGCGCGCCGCCGCGTGCTGCTCTTCCTCAAGCCCTTCGATGTATACCCTCCCCGCCCGTACGTCGGGGCCGCGGCCTCCTCTCCCACCTCTGCGCCCTCGACGCCGCCGCAACCGCGCGCCGCCAGCCCCAAGGTCGCACCTCTCTCTCTCTCTTTCTCTCATGTATTTGATTATGCTGGTCGCCGTTGCTTCCCGAGGACTGGACCGGGGTGCCAGGGTTCTCATATGTTTGGACGGTCCCATATACTATAGGGTCTAAACTGTGGCGGAGTTCACTTCTTCGCGCTTCGATCGTGAAAATCACGCTATAGGGTATAGGTTTCCTTTTCATTAACCTCAATCACAGTGTTGTTCGTTGTGCGGGAGCACGCCTGATCCATTTGAGTTGAGTGAGCAAAAAATGCTCGTCCAAATGGCAGTGGAGTTCAGGTGTTCGTTGAAATGCCTCTACGGATCGTGACCTTTTACTTTTACTTTTTGGTGTCCTGGATAACTAAGATGTGGTGCTAGGCTCCTTGCAGTAGCCATTGCAATAGTACTTGCAAAATGCCGTAGCATGACATTCCATAGGTAACTTGTTGCTTGACATTCCATAGGTAACTTGTTGCTTGGTGAACTGTTGTTGCGGTATTGATCCTTATCTGTTCAGGCCTTTTTTGTTGTATGAGTCTGACATGGTGTTTGCATGCATTATTTTCAGTTACAAAAAGATTCACTTACTCCTGGTCTTATCGGTTATCCCATTTTTTTTTAAAAAATACACTGTAGAAGTTGTTTGTTGCTGGGGGGCTCTCTTTGAACAATCTGAGTGTAGGAGGTACGACCCCGGATACCCATGGCAGATTAAATGGGCTGCGCCGCCAGGGGTGGTTCAGCCCACAAGACGAAGACTTACGTTTCACGGTACTGCTCGGCGTGTACCGCAAGACATCAAGGGCGATATACTGAAGATGCTATGAGATCTGTTAGGATATGTTCAATCCCATGATTCCTGTAATCTGTTATTACTTACCGGTTATCTCCTAGATCTAACCGACTTGTAACGCTACCCCCGGCTATATAAGGCGGGTAGGTGACCCCCTCAAAACACACGCAATATCATACGATAGTCAATACAAATTAATAGACCACAGGAGTAGGGTATTACGTCGTGCAGACGGCCCGAACCTGTCTAACTCTTGTGTCTCTGTTGCCTTCTTATTCTTGATTACGTGCACCACTGCCGATCAATCTACCTTCGTGGGATACCCCTCGGAGGACTGCCGACGATATTCCATTGACAGTTGGCGTGCTAGGTAGGGGTGTGCGTGCTGTTTCCATGACGAACAATATGGTATGTTTTGCAGGCTCTTCGTCCTCTCCAAAGCCCGGCCAGATCTTTATGGTTGGATCGATCTCCTAGGTCATCAATGCTGATGGAGACGGAGATATCATCGAGCCAGTGCAGATCGATTCTGCGCCGACCACACCAGCACCTGCAACAGCAGATCCGATCTCGGAACCACCTCTGAGGTCGTCTTCACCAACAACTCGCCGCCTGCTCTCCTGCTATCCGAGGAAGCAGATTGACAACAACGATCTGATCGCATCCATTGATCAGATCGGCCAGAAGCTCGCCGACTGCCTCTCCCTCGCGGAATCGGCTCTGACTACTCTGGTTCAGTGCCGACCACCCTCCGATTCCGATCTATCGGAGGCTGATCAGGAAACTCCAGGGGTTACGACCGCCATCCATCAAGACGCCCTAAGGGGCAAAATCGTCGACCAGGTGGGAGACATCTATCCTCTCGCCGACCCGACCGCCGACCAGCTCTCGCTGACTGTCAATATGCTGCAAATCGGTCGATGTCCCGAAGCATTCCTCCACACCATCCTGGAGGAAAATCTAGGCTTTGAGTCCTAAGGCTCTACTGAGACTGTCGCCAAAACCGCCACCGTCCAACCTCCTTTTCTCACCCTTTCGTGGAGGTGGGATCTTTAATGTCAGCATCGACAACCCTCCACAGGATGGGGAAACCGATGAGGACCACGCAGCTCGTGTCAACAGAAACGCCAACCGTGCGCAGCGCCGAGCGAATGAGGCCGCCATTGTGCTAGCCAAGGCTGCTCGCAACGGAGAACGGCTCGACTCGCAAGGGAGGCCATGCCCACTTCACCGCAACCTCGACGACGAATTCATCCGTATTGACGGCCACGATGTCTACAAGACCCCAAGCGCCAACTTGGCTGTGGCTGCTAATGAGCTTGCTCGGCTCGAGCAAACGCCAGAGCTCGCCAAGGTCGCTGCAATGCTTAAAGCTGTGCACTGCCAGGTCAACGAGATTCGTCAGGATCAGGGACCTTCCTACTCGACAAGCTCAAATCGCTGATCCGCCGCACCAAGATCCAATCGCCGCCCCGACAGAATTAGTTTCGCCGATCAACATTGTGACGATGACAACCCCTCCAGGGGGAGCTAGGGGGAACCGTATCAACTACCCTCGCCAACACGACCAAGAAGTCGATCAAGATGTCCGAGCACACATCAACCTCCAGGATGCACGACGTCATATCGATGGGCGCCGTCTCTCTCGGCATGAGGAGGAAGTACGCCGGCGTCAAGAATACGAGCAAGAGTTCGGTAATCCGGACGCAGCCCTCCAGCCACTTAATGCCGGCAATGCTGCAGATCCCGACGGTGACGATCCCGAAGGGCCCCGAGCATTCACGAGAGCACTCCGAACACTCCAGTGGCCCCGAGGTTTCAAAATCACCGGGGTCGAACCCTACGAGGGGCGGATGAACCCACACAGTGGCTACAAGCTTATGCCACCGTTGTGCGTGCCGCCGGGGGAGATGACAGTGTCATGGCGAACTATCTTCTCGTCATGCTCACGCCGACCGCAATGAACTGGCTCACGAGCCTCGTCCTAGATTCCATCGAATCTTGAGAACAGTTGAAGAAGGTCTTCACCGACAACTACATGGCTATGTGTACTCGGTCGGGCACCAAGCACGATCTGAATCGTATCTATCAGAAACCGTCCGAGCTCCTCCGTAGATACATCAGATGATTTTTTGAGATGAGGAATTCTATTCTCAACATCGCGGAAGCAGAAGTCATCACCGCCTTTGTCAGAGGACTCCACCGCGTCCTCCGCTCCAAATTCAATCGTAAGCCGCCAAAGGGGATTGGCGAGACGATCACGATCGCCGATCAGTAGCCAACACTGAAGAGGCCGAAGTTCGCTTCAATGAGGATGCGGGCACGCACGGCCCAACTCGCCGCAGCGACGATCGCCCCGACGAACGACGCCACAGTGACCGCCGCTACGACGACCGCGGCCACCATCATGACAGTGGCCGTGACCGGCCGGAAGGGTCTAAAGCTAGTCAGTATCGCCGCCGCCGACTAGACAACATCATCGCCACCATTGACGAACCTCGCGCCAAACGTAACTACGACGAGCAGTATAAGAAAATCCTCGAAGGCCCGTGCCCCCTCCACAAGAACAGCAAGCACAAGATGAAGGACTGCCTGGGTTTGACTAAGGAGTTCTAGGCCAAAAAGAAGGACGACGACAACGACGACGGAGCCAGAGGTCGCCAACCACCCAAGGACAACAATAACGCCTTCCAGGATCACGACAAAGTGGTCGCCACTATCTTCGGGGACCTCGCCACCATCGAGAGCAGAAGAGATCGAAAACTCACCGTCCGTTGGGTGCTCGCCGTCAACACAGAAGACGCTATCATTGACCCCAGCTATCGCCTTTGGTCTGAGGTCCCCATCACCTTCAGCAGGTGTAAGGTCGAGATGGCAGACCAGAGGGGGGTGAATAGTCCTTTCTAAAATTAATCGTATCGGCTAAACGAAACAAGTGCGGAATTAGAACTATTGGTATAACCAAGACTACACCCCTCTATCTATGTTCTCTAGCATCTTCCAAAGATACTAATTAGGCAACTAAGGTGCAGGGCTAGCTAGAGCTCTCCTAACTAATTCTAGGAGCAAAGTCATACAAACCTATGTCACTAGTACTTTAAGCAACAAGGGAGCTCCTACACATGCTAATAAGCAAAAGCATAAAGTCACCTGAGCTCACTAGCAATGCTCAATAACAAGGCAACCAATGCCAAATTAGAGAGCGTAATTACTTAGCTACACAAACTAAACAAAGTGACTAACAAGGTAACACAAACCAAATTAGCCACGCAAGGGAGCCACTTCTATGCTACACAAGCAAGAAGGTAATTAGTAAGCTACGCAAGCTAACTAATTACAAGAGCAAGTACACAAGCACAATGTATATGAAAATAAGTACAAGCTTGTGTAACGAGGATGCAAACCAACGGGAAGGACAAGGTTGACACGGTGATTTTTCTCCTGAGGTTCACGTGCTTGCTAACACGCTAGTCCCCGTTGTGTCGACCGCTCACTTGGTGGTTCGGCGGCTAATTGGCATCACCCGTCAAGCCCGCACGTCGGGCACCACAAGAACCTACCCCGAAAGTGAGGGTAGCTCAATGACACGCTCTACTAGAGTTGCACTTCGTGGCTTCCGCGGGGCGAGCACAATGCCCCTCACAAAGCTCTTCTCCAGAGCACCGCACAAGCTTCTTGCGGGCTTCGACAGAGACCACCACCTAGCCATCTAGGAGGTGGCAACCTCCAATAATAACAATCACCACCGGCTTGCAACTCGATCACCTAGTGCCACTCGATGCAACCTCACGATGTAATCGCACTAGAATCGTTCACTCCTAGCGACGATGCACTGCGTGACCAGAGTCCGGTCCACTCTGTGGGACCTTTCTCATCTCCGTTTCTTCACTGAGTTGATCCACATCAACTCCAACTACATCTCCTTTGTAAATGTGCCAACACCACTAAGTGTACACCACCATGTGTATGCGTGTTAACTTTTCACAACCATTTTTTAAAGAATTAGCCACTCAACTTGTCCCGCCACTCAATCCTAGCGATGATGCAAAGTTAGATCACTCGAGTAGCACTAGATGACCGATATGCAAACAAGTTTGCCCCTCTTGATAGTACGACCATCTATCCTAAACCAGGTCATCAACTTCTCTATATACCTATGACCGGTGAAATAAAATATCCTAGGTTATACATTTGCCTTGCGCATTCCATTCCATCTCCTCCAATGTTAATGCAACACATGCACCAACATGATCAACAATGATATGATCCACTTTATATCATCACGTGATCATATTGGTTCATCGATCTTGACTTCACTTGCTCTTCACCGTTGCCATCGTCCATCGACGCCAAGTCTTGCTCAAGCTTCACCGCCACGCGGTCCATCACTCCAAAGCCTTCGACTTGCCCTTCACGCTTACAACCGGTCCATCAAGCCAAAGTCTTGTCTTGATCTTCTCCACCTTGATCACATGACTCAATGTCATGTCTCATGTGAAATGAGTTTCTTCATCATCACATGTGTAAACTTTACAACATCTCCAAGCCATTTTCACCTTCATGGCATATGTTGTTCACACATATGTACCCGTGGACTAATCACCTGTGTATCTCATATAAAACACAATTAGTCCACCTATGTTGTCATTCAATTACCAAAACAACACAAGGACCTTTTAATCTTTCCCTTTTCGGTAATTGATGACAACTCTACAAAAATATGGAAATTAAGTTCTTGTGGATTCATGTTGCTTGTCCAAGCAATTTTACCATGTGAGAAAGATTTTGGACAAGTACCACAAACCCGAAATGATAGTATTAGCTCCCCCCTACATATGTGCTAGAGTGTTTGTTTTGAAGCTCGCACATATGCATAGATTGAAATTGTGGGAGAGTAATTACTACTAAATGATGCTAAGGTGTATAGAGTAAACCTTTGAAGCATTTACCAATCGGAGTTGTATCTTTAAGTTCATCCTTAGCACCATGGTTAGCTAGATATCACTTGGACATAAAAGCACTAGATAACTCGTGAGATCAACATTAAAAGCAAGGTACTAGCATTACTTTGAAAAGTATACCAAGTGTCGGGTACCATAAAAAGGGGTCCCTTAAGCGAAAACCGAAAAATAGCTTAGACCCTGTCAAAATCAAAGCCAAGACACAACTACTGGCTAACCCCCACCTTGTCCGAGGCTACCGATTCTCCGTCTCGCTCGAGGCCTCGCACGAAAGGCCTCGAACGGGTTACCGATTCTCCGTCCCGCTCGAGGCCTCGCACGAAAGGCCTCGGACGGGCTACCGATTCTCCGCCTCGCTCGAGGCCTCGCACGAAAGGCCTCGGACGGGCTACCAATTCTCCGCCTCGCTCGAGGCCTCGCCCGAAAGGCCTCGGAAGAGGAACCGATTCTTCACCTCGCTCAAGGCCCCGCACGTAAGGCCTCGGACGAGGTACCGATTCTCCGCCTCGCTCGAGGCCGGCTCGGCGACAACCCCGTTGCCTCCGCCTCGACCGATTCCTCTGACAGAACGTCACGTCCAATTAATGCGTCCAACCACTTCCGCGACATCAGCCGGACGACGGCTCGACACAGCAGAGCGGTCGACGAGATGGGAAGACGCATCAACACCATGCCGACCGGGACAGGACGGGGCAGGGGTTACCGGCCGCTGTGCTCGGTACTGTGCCCACAACTGATGTCCGCGCTGCACTGTGCTATCTAACCCCTACTCCAAGAACAACACGGCGTGGGGAGTCAAGTCCGGGTTACTGTAGCCTCGGAATCAGTGTACAGGACCAACTGCTACCTCCGAGCCTTGGCAATCCACTTTAGGGTCTCGGCAGCCTCGGGATTCGCGCCCGCTGAGCTCCCCACGATGGCTCGGCCTCGGTACCAACTGAGCATCGGCTCTTTACGCTGTCGACATACAGCGACCAGCACGTTGTCCGCCATGCCCGGGAGCTCCCACGTCGCACAGGATCGGGCGTGACCGGCGCGTCGCTCCAGTGCATCAAGGACAAAGACCGCTCCTTTGACCATGCCGCCACAGTGATAAGCTATAGGGCTCGGAAACACCGCCTCCGCTCACAGGACGCCGCATAGTAAACGCATGTATCACCCTTGTCCCCCCTTCAACTATAAAAGGGAGAGACCGGGGCCGTTTCTAGAGGAAGACAGACGGACAAAGGGTCGCAGACAAAAGGTAGACTTAGACGCTCAGACGAACACACGCTCTACACTCTGTAACACGCACGTTTCCCCGCTGTCTGAGATCAACATCTCAAGCAATCTACACCGCTCCACGTAGAGACATGGGACTAGCTCCCTCTCTCGCTCTGCTTGTAACCCCCTACTACGAGCACTTCGGTGCAAGGAATACAAGATCGATCTCTCAGACTGAACGTATGGCATCTATCGCCTGAACCAGTATAAACCTTGTGTCTCTTTGCATCACCATTTGGGATTAGGGGCACGCAGTACATTTTCACTAGTTGGTTGAGGGTCCGTCGGTCTAAAACACCGACAGTGTCTAGCTATCATCCTATGCATGCTAGTTATCAAATCATCAAACAAATTCTATAACTAGCATACACCACACAAGTATATATATTGAATTTAAAAACTTATGCAATGCAATCAAGCACATAAATATGCACATATCAAATACAATCAATCAGAGTTCATGAGCTTGCTCCCCCTACTTGTGTGCTTCTCTTGTCCAAGAATTTTGATCCTTTTCTTTTCTTCAATGTTGCTCCCTCTTTGTCCATGTCCTTGTTCAACCTCTACTTCTTTCATATCTTATCTCTCTCCCTTGTATAATCTCAATCTAAAAGTGTCGGTGTTTCGTACAAGCACCGGCAAGTAAATTTATAGTAATGCGCGTTAGGCTCGGATGGTACGCTAAAGGACACAGGATTTATACTGGTTCGGGCGGAACGTCCGTACGTCCAGTTTGCTGCTGCTTGTGTTATTAGCACCGTGAACGGTCTGTAGTAAGGGGTACAAACTGTCGAGAGAGGGACTGGTCCCAAGTCTCTGATGGAAGGATTGAAAGGTGGTCAAGAGCTTCGTAGCCGCTTGAACGTGTGTATATGAGTGCGTTCTATTGTTTTTTTGGGTCCCCTCTTGATGGAGGGAGCGCATCCCCTTTTATAGATGAAGGGGCTGGCTTTACAAGGGTGAGGGCTCCAGGATGCGTACTCTACTTAGTCTTATGGCTCACGTCTACCTGGTCAGGTCCTCCATTCTGATGAGTGCGAAGGAAGATAAGTGCTTACAATGTTGTCGATGTCTCTGTAGGATGTCAGGTTAGTCACAGAATGCTGCCCTGCGCAGTGTATGGGCTGTAGTACAGCGGTTTTGACTTATGAGCCTCCCCCAGCCTTGCTCCGCACGCCTTCTGGTTCCCATGATTCCTTGTTGGGAGAATGCGGGGTCGGGGTCTGGTGTAGCGCCGTGGCCAAGGCCTTCTGACTGGGAGGACCTGGGGGGTCGGGAAGCGGGCGCCGCTCCCCCGGGTCCACAGCGTGGTGACGGAATACCCGTCGTTCATGGAGATAGCAAATCCTTTCCTGGAGCGTAGCGGTTGTCGTATATCTTCGTCGGGTTCCGTGTCTCAGAGCTGAAGGCGGCGCCTACAACTCTACAGGGCGAGGTGCACGCACCTGTAATGCCTTTTGGGTTCTGCGGCGCCCGGAAGGGTCTAAAGCATCAGTCCTGTCGTTCCCTGGCAGTCCTTTTCCTGCCAGGGCGCAGGGTATGGTCCTTGGAGCCATGGTTGACCCGAACGTCTTGTCTCGTCCTGTACCCATCATTACGAGGGATAGATATCGATCAGGGCGAGGCTCGTTCTTGGCCGTCGGGTGAGACGGAGACCAATCCCTATCTCTTGGGCGAGACTAACCCTACCCCTCCGGGATCGGGCGAGGCGGAATCCATCACTCAGCCCTCGGGCGAGACCGAGCCCACCCTAAAGGCGTCGGGCGAGACGGAGATTAGCCTTGAGCCTTTGGGCGAGGCAGGGTTATCTCACAAAGGCATCGGGTGAGGCTGACCCCGTCCCTCCAGGATCGGGCGAGACGGAATTCATCCCTCAGCCCTCGGGCGAGACCGAGCCCACCCTAAAGGCGTCGGGCGAGACGGAGTTTATCCCTCGGCCCTCGGGCGAGACCGAGCCCGTCCCAAAGGTGTCGGGCGAGGCGGAACAGAACTCCTGTCACTCGAACAAGGGATGACACGGCGCCTTTATGCGTCCAGAAGTTTTTCACGTTCGGTGGTTATTGGTTCCACCTTCTGGGGTATCCTGGTATTAGGTCCCCGACAAAAAGCTTCTCAAACTTTCATATCTTTGTACAATCTCTCCCCCTTTGTCATCAATTTCCATAAAAGGTTTGCTTCTCATTGATGTAAAGGTATGCATTTTGGGGTAGATGGTTGAGTCGTGAATCTTGCATTTTTTATGGACATCACTTGATTGTTGGAATGACACTACTTGTAGATACCACTTGTATTTTATGTAGGGCTTCTTGAGATACCACACATAGGATCTTTGATCTTGATATCAATTTGTGGGACACTTCCCCCTATGTGATAGCATGGGTCATCCATTTGATACACTTGAGCTCTTGTAGGTGAGTGATGGATTATTCATTTGATGATTGCTTAAAGTTGAGGATCACTTGTGGAACCGTCGTCTTGCATGATTGATATTATGTATAGATGTGATATTACTTGAAAGAATCTTCTAGTATGGAACCACTTGTTGGATTTTTCAATAAAAATCATTTCTTGAATATTTGCTATTTTCATGAGTACCACTTATAGGATATCACTTGTGAGTTGATCTAGACATCATTTGTAGATTCTTGATGAAATACTTGAGTCTAGATACCACTTGTAAGAAACAAACTAGATATATACATTTGCATTGTTGTCTTGTGC
Source organism: Miscanthus floridulus (assembly GCF_019320115.1). Classification (NCBI taxonomy): domain Eukaryota; kingdom Viridiplantae; phylum Streptophyta; class Magnoliopsida; order Poales; family Poaceae; genus Miscanthus; species Miscanthus floridulus. The sequence continues at coordinate 88,525,834 of NC_089582.1, read as the reverse complement.
TTGTACTCTTATCACTATCATGAGCTTCTATGGTCGACTTGAATTAGATTGATTTGCCTAAGCTTTCAAGTCCGATTTGAACTAATGATAAGCTTCTTTACACCTCTTGCAAGGGTTATCTTGTCAATGTTGTACTTGTCACTTGTTAGCGATTCAAATTGAGTCAAGCACTTGGATTCACTAGCTCATGAACAAATTCATATACTAACCACTAGATCAAATAATCATTCAAACAATAGTGGTAGGCTATGAATTTAATCATTTCATTTGTTATGCATGATCCTATGAAGCATATACTATATGCACTAACCGCATACTAGTAAGGGATGAAATGATCATGCACATTACAATAATACATTTGCTATGTTGGAGTAGAGGATAGTCACATAAATTTTAATTCATTACTCCAAAAGCAATGTGAAGTCCAATTATAAGCTTGGTGAAGACCAATAAATACCATGTTGAATTTCATTCTTCACCCATATAAAATGAATACCACTTATGATTAAGTACACTTTCTTGTTGTGGTTGGCTTGCTTTATCTTTTGATCTTTACTTGTATGAGAGTATCAATATGAGAATACCACTTGATATATCATGACTAGCTCTTTTTTGGGTGTTGCTTGCTTTTCTCGATCAACCCTTTTGATTGTTTCAACTAAGCATCTCAAATGTTTCTCGGATCATCATTTCCATGTTAGCCTTTCAAGTATCACACTTGGTTCACCTATATATAGGCGGCAAGTCCCTACACTAGGGAGAAGTGACCTCTCTCCAAGAATCATTCTTGATATTCACTTAAAATGACTTGATTGATTGATTCAAGTGATGGACTTAACTTGGCGAGTAACCTTTTCTTTCTTCTTATTTAAGTCCTTTTCTTTCTCCCAAATAATTTTTCATAGGCACTAAAACTTAAACTTCAACTTCATCTTGAGTTCAATCTTGATCTTTCAATTTGATTACCGAATGTGTGTAAAGTACACTCCACAATCAAATAGCCTTGTACTCTTGTCATGCTTTTAGATCATCTTAAAACCAAACTTACGTACCTCAAACACTTGTAAACATGTTTTCAACTTGAGGACCTTTCAATCAAAGTGACTCTAGATCAATCCAACATTTGTCACTTTTCTGACAGATTTTGTACCATTCAAAGAAATAAGCATATCTCCCAAAGTACAAATACAAATACCACTAAATTTGGTGGAGGTGTGCAATACTAAGTTACATAGCAGCTGTAAAAATTTTAGCTTCATTTGACTTCTAAATTGCTACTAGATTTTAATTCTTTCACCATTGCTACATGTTGAAAACAGCTGCACTATAGCTGACAAGATCCACTCCAAAATCGAAGCATTTATTATCCAATTCTCATAAAAATTGTACAACATCTTATACCATAAGTCTAAAGAATATACACCAATTTTTATGCCAATCCAATAAGTGTTAATTACTCAAACATGGCTAATGCTTCGGGAGAGAGTTATCGAGCATCGCTTGAGAGCAATAACGCGGGTCTCTATGAACCAATTAGGTTTCATGCCCGGAAGGTCAACCATAGAAGCCATTTTCTTAATAAGACAAGTTATGGAGCAGTATAGGGAGAAGAAGAAGGACCTACACATGGTTTTTATTGACTTGGAGAAGGCTTATGATAAAATACCAAGGAATGTTATGTGGTGGGCTTTGGACAAACATAAAGTCCCAACGAAGTACATTGGGCTCATTAAGGACATGTATAGCAATGTTGTGACTAGAGTTCGAACAAGTGATGGAGACACGGATGACTTCCCAATTAGGATAGGACTACATCAAGGGTCAGCTTTGATGCCTTATTTGTTTGCTTTAGTGATGAATGAGGTCACAAGGGACATACAAGGGGACATCCCTTGGTGTATGCTTTTCGCGGACGATGTAGTGCTAGTTGATGAAAGCCGAACAGGAGTGAATCAGAAACTGGAGTTATGGCGGGAGACTTTGGAGTCCAAAGGTTTTAGACTTAGTAGAACTAAAACTGAGTATATGAGATGTGACTTCGGCACTACTACTCGGGAGGAGGAAGATGTTAGTTTGGAAGGTCAAGTAGTGCCTAGGAAGGATATCTTTCGATATTTATGATCAATGCTACAGAGGAACGAGGATATTGATGAAGATGTTAGCCATAGAATCAAAGCAGGGTGGATGAAGTGGCGGCAAGCGTCTTGTGTCCTATGTGACAAAAGGGTACCCTAGAAGTTAAAAGGCAAGTTTTATAGGACGGCGATTAGACCTGCTATGTTGTATGGTGCAGAATGTTGGTCTACGAAAAGACGACATATTCAACAGCTAAGTGTCGCGGAAATGCGTATGTTGCGTTGGATTTGCGGTCATACAAGAAGAGATCGAGTTCGGAACGATGATATACGTGAGAGATTAGGGGTAGCGCCAATTGAAGAAAAGCTTGTCCAACACCGGTTGAGATGGTTTGGATATGTGCAACGGAGACCTCTAGATGCACTGGTGCGTAGTGGAATCCTAAGTCAGGATAGTAACGTGAAGAGAGGCAGAGGAAGACCGAAGTTGACTTGGGTAGAGGCAATAAAAGGAGACTTGAAAGGATGCAATATACCCAAAGACTTAGCCATAGATAGGAGTGCTTGGAAGACAGCTATTCACGTGCCTGAACCTTGATTGCTTCTGTTGGGTTTCAACTCTAGCCTACCCCAACTTGTTTGGGACTTAAAGGCTTTGTTGTTGTACTCAAACATGGCTAAGATCATAGCTCACTCAGATTTTCAATATAGGACATATTTCAATCACTTGAGCTATACTTCATCAAATATGAATCAAACTTGAAATTAACTTTTTTTAATACTTCCATAAGACATATATCCATTCAAACCACTTACTAAAAGTAATCTCATGAATTTATCCAACATAAATCAATCTAAACTTGACTACTAATCAATTATCCGTTCAATCATCTCATAGCAAGTAACATTACAAATTTATTCAATTCAATCAACTCATATGCACCCAAATAAAATAATCAATAGGAGATATACCTTGATTACCTCATGATCATCCAACTAGCAACCTTTAACTTAATTATTTGCAAGTCATCAAATATCTCCAAAGAGTCACCAACAACTTGAATTATAGCACTTGTATGTTAATAGCATATTTAGACTTCACTCAATTTTCTCTTGGCATTGGATTTGGATGTGCACTAAGCTTCATAACTTGATTCAACATATGATGAACAATGTAAGATCAATTGAATGAAGTCTCCAATGCCGATGGTACCTACAAACAATCATCCACTTTTTTATGGTACCCAAATAATTTTGGGTCCTCTCAAGTTAGGTGCAACATACTTAGGCAACGCTTTAGTATGAGTAGCGGGATGTTTTGCAATAGCAACAATAGAGATACCATTACCATCATTTCTAAGCACATTATTATTAACAATTGAAATAGGCTTAGAAATGTCACCTAGGGGATATGAATGTGCCATGTGTCCCCTTTTTCGGCATAAGTAGCACTTTCTTTTTGCTTGAGCCTTCTCTTCTTTGCTCATGTGGTGCTTTTTATTGCCTTGCCTCTCATGGATTGCTTGAGCCATCTTCTCAGGCTTGGTAGGACACTTACAGGCAAAGTGTCCCACACTTTCACACTTGAAGCACTTAATGTGAGCATAATCTTTCTTCTCATCTTCATTCTTGCTTATCATCTTGGCATCTTGAGTTTGCATTGGATGCCTTGCCTTTCCACCACTTCTTGTTTTCTTATTCTTTATCATCAAATCACCACTATCTTCATGGTTGATCTTGATTTGAACTTGGTGTGTCTTCTCTTGCTCAACTTGTGGCTTTAGTTGGGGCTTCGCTTGTTGCTTCACCAATTACTTGGTTGGGCACATTGAAGTAAGATGACCCCAAATGCGGCACTTGAAGCATTTTACATGCCTTAGCCTCTCTTCTTCTCTTCAACTTGAGCTTTTTTTCATTGGGGCAACCATTTGCAAGATGTCCCACTTCATGGCACTTGAAGCATATGAAATAAGAGAGCTTCTCTTGTTTTTGCTTCTTTATCTCTCTTTCATATCTTCTCTTGCCCCATCTTTTGTCCTTGATCTTGTTCTTGTTGAAGCCAATGCCACTTATGTCATTGCGGCTTTCTTGATGATTGACTTTGCTAGTCTTGAAGTCGATGCCACTCTTGTCACCAAAGTTTCTTTAAGTCTTCAACATATGCTCAAAGGTGACTTGAGAGTTGTAGCACCTCTCTAACTTGTTGCTCAATTTCTTCACTTATTCATTAATCTCATTGTTCTCCTTCAAAATGTTAGTCTCACAAGACATAGAAGTAGAACAAGCATCTATATGTGAAGAGTATGGCATACTAATAAATCATCACAAGAGGTGGATACATGCTTCTTGCCTACATCACAAGGGTTAGCAATAATATGTGATTGATCAATTGACACATGTGATGAACTCTCATTATTTTTAAGTTTTTTGGTAAACATTTTAATGAGAGAAGCATGTTGTTCTAATAATTCATCATGAGATGCAAGTAGTGTCTCATGATTCAATTTAAGCTCATCATGTGAAGATTTATAAGCATCAAGTAAGTCTTTATGTTCTTCACAAGAGTTCTTTAGAAATGAGTTTTCATTTTCTAATTTCAATATTTTAGTTTTCTCATTTTCTAAAGACATGGTCATGCTAACAAGTCTACTAACAAACTCATCATATGAATCAACATGATCAACCACATTATCATTTAATACCTTGGTGTCACCTTGTGATATGAGACAATGTGGTGTGGTTGGAGAGCATGTAGTAGCATCTTCATCATGGCTTGAGCATGAACCATCATCACCATCAAGTGTGCAATGGGTAGCATCATCACTTACAACACTTGTGGCATCATCATCAACCTTGTCAGGTGAACTTGTAGTTGATCAATCATCATCATCACAGTGGTGCGCCCCAGCTCTGCATCTCGCTCTACAAACGTAACGATCGACAACAACATCAAGACTGTTCGGCAATGCAGAACAAATTCACTGATCCGCAGTACCTTTCTTCTGTTCGGAGATGTTTTTCAGCTGCTCAGTGGTGCGCCCCAGCTGCTCGGAGACGCTTTTCAGCTGCTCGGAGGTGTGCTCCAGCTGCTCGGAGACGGTCTTCAACTGCTCGGATAAGATGTCCTTTTGGTACTCCAGGTCCTTGGTGTTTGATTCAGCAAGATTCCTTTCGCGCTGGGCCCTCTGGACGTTCTTCTCCATCAGTTTCATCGCCTCCTTCAGCTTCCCGTTCTCCTCGGCGAGGGGCTCCGTCCTTTTGATCAACTGCTACCGTTGTACGGCAGTTTGCGCTATGCCCTGCAAAGCACCAAGATTATAAAGGACCATAGTCTCCAACACCAAAGACGGACACCGCTAACGCAATACTAACCTCAATTTGCTTCATAGCTGTGGAAAGGGTGGACTGTAGCCTCTTCACCTCCCTGGTGGTGTCCTCCTCTTCCACGACCACAACTTTCCCCACTCGCTTGCGGAAGATGCGGACGGTTTGAGATCGTGATCCTTCATGCTCAATCTCCTCGACCTCGTCCTCTTCCTCCACAGCTGGTGGCGCTCCCTGGGGGCTCGGTGGTCGCATAGAGCGACCGACCACGCCCTGCGGCATCTCAGGGCGCGCCGCCTGCTCCTCCGACGCTGCCGGCCTCTACGCCCCCAATTCTGGCACGTCGTCGGCAGCTCCTGCTCCCGCCTTCGAAGACTCGGCGGCTCTCGCCATTGCTCCTGGCGTCTCCGTCGACTCGCTTGTCATTGTCGCTGACCGCTCTCCACCTCCAACTTCATCAGCAGCGGTGGTCGAATCCTCCGCAAACCGACGAGCGCCCGGGGACTCTGGGACGGAGTCTGCCCGCAATGTCTCCCCCGGCTGCTCACCAGTCTGGCCTGAGGATTTAGATCCTCCGCGCGCCCCGTTCTGCATCAGATTAGCTCATCGATCACCGCAACTATAAAAATCGGATAGCTACCGATCCCAAGGCAAAGATACTTACACATCAGCTTCCCGATAAATGGTTCTGAACCGGCGTTGCCTCCCCGAGCACCCAGGCACTGCTCTGGGGTCGACCCGCGTGTCCTTGGCTGGAGGTCTTGCGGTCCCCGCCGTCGGCGTCTCCTCTGCCTGCTGCTCGGGGACTTCTTTCCCTCCCTTCGATTGCACCTCCGTGCGCATGTTGCGCGATGACGCTTTAGTGCTCAGAGGGGGAGCTACTGGAGCCCTGTCATCGTCCGACCACTCGGATATCGCCGCACTCTGCGTCCAAGCGGTCTGACCGTCGCCAAATGAGATGCCGACCGGCTTGTGGGGAGCTACATCCGCCGTTCTTCTCTTCTTTCGGGCCGGCTCATCTTTCGCCACCCTTTTCCCCCGAACTTTCTCCGATACCGAGGGGGGGACTCTCCTTCTGACCAGCACCTTCGCCTCCGGATTCGGACGAGGTGCTGACGGCACCTTCCTCCGGCTGAGTGGTCGGCCTGGCGTTCACTGCCTTCGGCCAATCGCTCGTCGGCACGCCCGAGAAGTACGCCGCCCATTCCTGCCAATGGATCTTTCAACAAGCGAATTAGTCCACTGCTTAGCACCGGCATGGGATAAAAAGCACCAGTAACAACAGTCGAGATTTTTACCTGAGGAGGTGGGTTCGTGCAGTTGAAGGGTTTCGGCTGCCCCGGCACGGTGTACGACACGTTTGGAGCGAATAGTTCAGCGGCCCGGTGTAGCACAACCTCCTTCGCCAGGTTCTCCGTCCTCTCTCAGGTGCCGTCAGTATCTCCTTTGAAGTCAAAACCCGGATGAGCCCTCTCCTTTCAGGGCTGGACACGGCACAGTATGAAGTTCACCGCCACCACCACTCCGCTCATCTTCATGCCCCTTATTAGCTTGAGGAGATCCTTCACCTGTTCCATATCGGCACTGGTCGGTTTCTCCGACCAGCTCCTTTGATTCTCCAGAATCTGGTCGACATCGCATCGGATGGCATGATCACTTTGCTTCATATAGAACCACCTGGTATTCCCTCCCTTCAGCGAGGTATTCAGTGGCACAGGAATGTATTCGCCCGCCATCCCGTCGCGGAGCTGTAGATACACACCGTCGACAACTTTGGAACCGCCCCCCCCCCCCCCCCTTTCTTCTTCAGCCAGAAAAAGTGTCGGAAGAGATTGAAATGGGGAAGAATGCCAAGATACACCTCGCAAAAGTGGATAAACACAAAAATGTGCAAAATAGTGTTCGGATGAAGATTACACAAGCTCACTCCCCAATACTCCAACAGATCCCGCAAGAAAGGATGTACAGGAAGCCCTAATCCACGCCAGAAATAATCTTCGAATACAACGATTTCATCGATGTGTGGCATCGGATAGGGCTCATCGTCGGCCGAACGCCATCTGGCGGTGACACGGTCAGGAAGAATGCCCGCCCCCACCATCTTGTTGAGCTCTGTCTCCCCCATGAGTGACGGTACCCATTCCTTGTTACGGCTCGTCCCGGCGGCCGCCTTCTTCGCGTTACCACCTCCCCTCTTCGGCGCCATCCCTCAGATCTGGAGTGCGTGTGAATGCGAACGGGGGAGCGCGAGGGCAAGGAGGAAGACGAAGTGGCGGAGTGGCAAAGGTGGGAGCGCGGAGTGTGGCGACGCAGTTATAAAGACACCCAACCTACTTTTCGCATTCAAGGGTTTTTGGGAAACCGCACCATGCTAATTTGTGTCCTTCCGAATTCTCCAAAGCGGCATGGTGGGCTGTTATCTGGGCTTCCGCGCAACTGCGGTCCATATCGTCCATTTTTCGACGCAACTTGGTACTGCACACCAATTATTCGTCGACCACTCCGCAATACCATCAAGGCTCAGTAATTTCTACTGTACAGTCATTGCTTCGGCTTTTTCTCCACGATTTGAGTAATCGGCACTTTTTGATTTATCCGAGATTTTCACTTGTGGCTCGGGGACTACATCATCATTATGATTCGATTTCTCACCATACTGGGGACTTTTGTTTCTGACCCTGGCACCACATGACAACGTCACCTACTGTCAGGCTCGGGGACTAAGTGGGCACACTTCACCTTGCGGTGAATGTGCACTTTTCATTTCAGGGCTCAGCCCGTGGACTGGTTGCCTGCTCGGCTGGTCTTCTGCCTTTCTTCTACTTTCTGGACCCTGGCACCACGTGACCACATCACCTACTGTCAGGCTCGGGGACTAAGTGGGCACACTTCACCTTGCGGTGAGTGTGTTTTCTTTAATCTGGAAGACTTCGTGCCCCCTGAAGTTGAAGAAGATTATCTCCTTTTCTCGTGGTCGGACTCTAAGTGGGCACACTTGGTCCACTGCGAGGAAATTTTCGATTTTGAACTTGAGCTCCTTACATCCTTCTGGCAAGTCTTACTTGGGTAAGCCCGTCCTCGGCCGGATAGTTAAGCTGGTCGGTTACGGTCCACAACTGCTCGGCGACTCATTAGGGTGGTCGGACCATGAGTCTGACTGCTTGGCTTTGTTTACACCTGCTTGGATAAGCTCAAGACGGCATTGCATAGCGGATGCAAGGCGCTCAAGGACTAGTTGTAGGGGGTACGACCCCGGATACCCACGGCAGACTACATGGGCTACGCCGCTAGAGGTGGTCAAGCCCACAAGACGAAGACTTACGGTGCATGGTACTGCTCGGCGTGTACTGCAAGACGTCAAGGGCGATATCCTGAAGATGCTACGAGATCTGTTAGGATTTGTTCGATCCCATGATTCCTGTAATCTGTTATTACTTACCGGTTATCTCCTAGATCTAATCGACTTGTAACCCTACCCCCTGGCTATTTAAGGCGGGTAGGTGACCCCCTCAAAACACACGCAATATCATACGATAGCCAATACAAACCAACAGACCACAGGAGTAGGGTATTACGTCATGCAGACGGCCCGAACCTGTCTAACTCTTGTGTCTCTGTTGCCTTCTTGTTCTTGATTACGCGCACCACTGCCGATCAATCTACCTTCGTGGGATACCCTCGGAGGACTGCCGACGATATTCCGTCGACACTGAGCTATCTAGTCTGTAATTTAACTGCAGTTTCCCCCTCCCCCCTTGACTTATTTCAATACTGCAGATACTTTTTTATATGGATTAAGGAAACTTACCATTCCTTCTATCACCATCTTGGTTTGCCTTTGCAGATCCTGAGCTATCTGGATGATAGGTGCAGAGTTCACAAGGACACAATTGATCTCTGCCAGAGTGTCTTACAACGCAAATCCCTTGACTGGATTTCTGTGCAGCGCAATGATTTGTGTCAGCCAATACGTGATGTGGATCTTGTAATTGCTGTCGGTGGCGATGGCACCCTTCTCCGGGCTAGCCATTTTTTGGATAGCTCAGTTCCTATATTGGGTGTTAATTCAGATCCTACTTGTACTAAGGAGGTCAGTTGTTTATCCTTTTCTAACTCAGAAGTCTCGTAGCTTGAAACCAGTGAGGTACAATATTCATATCATAACCAGTATGTTATTAGCTGGTTGTTTACTTGTGAGCAGACTGGCCTTTATATTTGTGCCTCATCAGGTCTTGTTATAATTCTGTAGCTCATAATAGCCTCATGCAGGTTGACGAGCTAACTGATGAATTTGATGCAAGGAGGAGCACAGGGTATCTTTGTGCAGCTACTGCAGGAAACTTTGAACAGGTTATTTTATCTGCAAAATGTTCTCACTTTATTATTTGTTTCAAGGACATTGGACTAAAATCCATGCTCATTCTACTTCTTTGTAGAATTGTATCATTAATGGATTTTTATATGATCTCAAATTCCATTTCGACTGAACTTGCCATACTCCCAGATACTTGATGCAACGCTTGATGGCAGTAGGCGCCCTTTGGAGCTGTCAAGGATATCGGTGAAACTAAATGGAATTCAGCTGCCGACTTATGCTCTGAATGATATATTGGTGTCACACCCTTGTCCAGCAAGTGTGTCACGCTTCTCATTTAGGTATTTTGTCTGAGTTTCCTTATAAATTCATTTTCCTTTCAAATGTGATCAATCCTGATTAGTATTGCCATCTCAGGAAAAGGAACAATACGGGAGAGAACTCGCGTTTAATTAATTGTAGATCAAGCGGTCTGAGGGTCTCAACAGCTGCTGGATCAACTGCTGCCATGCTATCAGCTGGAGGATTTATGATGCCATTATCAAGCTGTGAGCTTCAGTATATGATAAGGGAGCCGATTTCTCCAACGGATGCCGACAAACCAATGCTCCATGATTTTCTAAAGCAAGAGCAACACATGCTTGTTGTATGGTACAATCAAGAGGGTGCTGTTTATGTTGATGGTTCACATGTAGTGCATTCAATTCAGCATGGGGACTCACTTGAGATATCCTCAGATGCTCCGACCTTAAAAGTTGTTTTGCCAGAATATTTGCTAAAGAAGGCACCTGAATAGTGAAATAACAATGTTTTTTGTGATGTTCCTTATCGATTTAATATGATATAGGAGTTATTTGGTGCTTAAGCGGTATCAATTCATGTTCATGTAGTGACTGACAGTTAAATGCTATCAGATGAAGCATTAATGACAAATTTGTGAGGTTTTATTTGTAAATAAAAGCAAAAGAAGGGTCAGCAGAGACAATAGGGACCTTCCAGTGCTGTACCATGGTCAGCATTTTATAGTCCCATTGAATTTGAAGCGGATGCTACTAAAATGCTTATGACTTACAGGATTAGACATTAGTACGCTACTTGGTATTTGCATTGCACTGTTGATACTTGATACAGATGTTCTGGTCTACCCTTGGTAGTTCGTACTTTATGTACACTTTGAGTCATGGTGCACTACATCTGACTCACCAATGGTCTCAGGTCATTATTTATATCTATGGTTGATGATTCATTAGTGTAATTGCAGAAAGCTTGTTCTGTCAGTCTCTGACGCTCACTTAGTTTTTGCCGGAGGTTCCTCCATAAACCACCTGTGCTCAGGCAATTCTGAGCAAGACTCAGATCTGACAGCAAGGGCTGAAGAGGCGTGTGGCCCTCAAGCAGGCTAACAACTTTTGACATCTTTGGTCTCAGTGTAGGTGCTGCGGTTGTGCATAGCAAGGCAACATTTAGCATGATGAGTGCCTCTTCTGTAGAGTAATTCGATCCTAGGTCTGGATCTACCAATTCCAGGAGAGCTCCTCTCTCATGCAGGACACAAGCCTGGAACACATTTAGGACATGCAGTTAGCTTACTATCTCAAGGTATGCCCATGAAGATTCAATATAATCCATTTTCATTGTCTACTTCCCTTGTCTACATGAAAAAAAATGTTATTTTGACATGCTAGAGGTAAAAATCCAGTTAATGCTGTGGGAATGTAAGAATCTATTCCTTTTGTAAGGGACAATGATGCAAGAACTAAATGTAGAGATTTTGTTCCTTTTGACACATAGCTTGGTCATGGGATTTACCAAATGTGAATGTTTAAACAATAAGGTTATCTTAAATGTGCATTTTTTTTCGAACTACGCAGGAGAGTTGCACGTCATTTCATTAAGGTAGAAATAAAATACATGAGTCTAAATAGACCCTACTCAAGTACAAAACACCACCAACACACACCCATTCACATTCATATGGGATGCAGGATTGAGCTAATGTTACTGTTCAAATGATAAGGTAATATAAAATGCGCTTCCATATGAAATATCCTAGTGTTGAACAAAAACTGATCATTTTCTAGCAATATGGGCAACCCATATTTGTAGCAGAAACAATTATCTGCAGTCCATAAATGCTTGGTGTGTAAGGTGATGATATAGCAAGCCCTCCATCCAACATGGTCCAAACTGCTGTTTACGAATGGATAAAGATTTAGGAGTTACCCAATCTAGAAGATGAACAAAATCTTCCGTTGGCCTGTAGTTTGTGTTACTTTTTCCACTGACAATTTCCAAAGCAACAACACCAAAACTGTATACATCAGCTTTATCTGTCAAATAGCCACGCATAGCATACTCAGGAGCCATGTATCCGCTGCATGAACACAGAATGATCAAGTCAGCTGTAAGTTCTGCAGTTTACATTTACTAAAAAGTGAGCAGAAACGTAATTTCATCAGTTGTTCAAATAGGAACTGATTAACAACACTAAGAGTCTTAATTCAATACCACTGTCAATATGCTGTTAGTTGCATCTTTTTTTTGTTTATGTTTATATGCAGGAATGGCAAGTTGGCAACCCCCCAGATTAAAAAAAAGGAATGGCATCCCCCATATGTACGTGGTTTCTTTCCTGACTCAGTGACTCTTAGCCAATGAATTCTGTTTTCTCTGGCTTCCCACTGTTTATCCTTAGGTTGCTTGCAATGTTCATTGTTACCATTGCTACAGATGCCTTCCCTTCTAGAGCTTCTTATCTATAGCCTTGTATTGTAGGTCAATCAGATGTGTGGATGTGATTGTATGTTTCAACAAAAAAAAGGAGTGTGGAAGTTAAACACTTACATAGTTCCAGCTACTTTTGTGCTTATGTGGGTGTGATCATCTTCATTAAGCTTTGCTAGCCCAAAATCTGAGATCTTGGCATTCAAATTTTTGTCAAGCAATATATTGCTGGCCTTGATATCGCGGTGTACGATCCTTATTGTGGACTCCTCATGTAGATATGCTAGACCTTTTGCTATCCCAAGGCAAATCCTATGTCTTGTTGCCCAATCCAATCTGAGTCTGTATTGATCAACTGGACCCAGCAGTAACAGCCCATGAAAGTCTGTGAGTTCTAACATGTAGCATATAAGACTAAAAAAAGGGGGTAAACCAGGAAACATGAGAGTACAATTACCAAAAAGAGCTCGTGCAAGGCAATTATTTTCCAGATACTCATAAACTAACAACAGCTGGTTTCCTTCTGTACAGCAGCCATAGAGTTTGACAAGGTTTGGATGCTGTAGTGCAGATATCATCCCTATCTCATTAACGAATTCTCGATTCCCTTGTTTAGACCTTGCTGATAACTGCTTGACAGCAATGACGGTGCCATCGGACAATAAACCCTGTCAAACCAGCAATGGCAATGTTCCTGTATAAGTTGTGCTTTGGCAGTATTAACTTATTTATAGTTTATGCATGGAAAGTAATGCTGACTGACCTTGTAAACTGAACCAAAACCACCTTCACCAATCTTGTTAGCCAGGTCAAAGTTCCTAGTTGCCACTTTGATTTGTCGCAAGGTGAAGGAGCCAGTTTGCAGGTCAAGGGCTCGGAGATCTATAGAAAGGGTTTATATGTGGTCATTAACATATATACTAGTTGGTCATTAACATATATACTAGTTTGCAGGTCAAGGGCTCGGAGATCCTCACCCGGCCAAATGTCTACTCTGTGACCAAGAACAAGAAAACATTGATCACCTCCTAGTTGGTTGTGTGTTTGCCAGACAATTCTGGTTTGCCCTCTTGCAGCGCTTCGGACTCTCTTCACTCACGCCTCAACCCGAGGATTCAGCTTGGGAGGATTGGTGGGAGAAGGCAGAGGCGGCCACCACTGGAGATGTGAGAAAAGGATTAAACTCCATTATCATCCTTGGAGCCTGGAGCATCTGGAAGCACCGGAATGACTGTGTCTTCAATGGGGTGGCACCTAACATTAACACAGCCCTTAGTATAGCTAGGGATGATGCCCATTGGTGGTGTTTGGCAGGAGCCAAGGGTCTGTCCTTGCTCACTGCCAGGGGTGCTTAGTTAGTTAGCATGCTTGGTCGCTGTACTCTCAGACTCAGGTGATGTAGCTTTAGAAATCAGGGAAGGTGTGGGGGTGAGTGTTTTTGGGTCTATGTATGACTCCTTATTCTTCTACTAATACAAATGATACGCAGCTCTCCTGCGTGTTCGAGAAAAAAAACATATATACTAAGATATGGTTTCTTTGCTGCCCACATAAATATGGAAAGCTTTACTTCCTGATTTAACTACTTTGTTGCCAAGTAACCAAAAATTGAGATATATCTACCTGTTTATTACACAACACAAAATTTGAGATGAGTTTACTATAGTACCTTTATTCTTTGAACTCTTTCTCCTCTTCTTAATACGATAAATGCATACAACCAGAACAGTCAAAATTGCTATTATAGGAATTCCAATCACCAAAGCATCGGATATAGGTGCCCGTGAAATCTTATTGCTACTGCCAGTTTCGGGAGGTTCAAGAATAAAATCTGAACATGCTCAAAAAAGATCCAAACATCCAGGTCAGTAAGGAAAATAACAGTTTTGTTTCAAAAGTATAATTTGCACAGCTAAATGCTTCCTTGCCCATAACAGTTACTGGATAACAAAATTGACAAGTTTAAGAGTCAGGACACACTTGGTGTTATTGATATTGCAGATATCAGTGGGCCATAAGAACCTCTATATGGAATGCCTGTTGTCCCTCTTCCTGCCCAATACAACTGAATTTCTAGAGTATGATTTGTGATATATGTTTGAAAAGTCTTGATAACTAGCTTTCCAACTGCACTGGATGACTGCTCGATATCAAAATTCTCTAGCACCATTCTTCCCTGAAGTTAAAGGGCCTATTGTTAGCATCAGTGCTAACAAAGGGAAATGTTTTATTAGTAAGAAAACAGGTAAAAAAAACTAGTTTACCTGTACGAACACATTGAATCTTCTTTTGCCAAGGCTACAAAATGTGCTGTCATTTGTGAACACAATTTCAGCAAAGTGGAGTTTAACTGTGTAGCTCCCACTGAACATACAAAGCCCATAATATGTGAGGGAAAGAGGAGAAAGACGGGCTTTGGTGTACAACTCTGAATAGGGCATGTCCAATTTTGATGTGCTTGTTGCAATGTAGCTGTCATCAGTGATGTTGTCGTCCATGAAGTTACCAGTGCTGCTGAATGCCCAATTTGAACCTGGGCTTACATACAGCAATGAAGCACCTTTTGGCGTCGTGTCAGCTTCGTATTTAACTCCATTAATAGTTGTTTCTTTGTCACCACAATTGATATGCAATGAAGATCGATCTGTGAAAAATTGTAGGTAAATGTTCCATGTAGCTTCAGTGCTAAAACAAGAAGAAAACTAACTATGAACTGAGCTTTTTATGTAGATTAAAATTAATGTACCTTTGTGTAAGCAGCCAGAAATTCAATGACTGATTTTAATAGGTGTATTTATTTTGAGTTTACCATTTGGAGTTTATATAATCCTACAAGCAATGGCAATTGTAACTTATCCAAACATCATTAGTCGTTATCAATGCTACCCTTGTCACAGTTATCGGTATCCATGTGAAATTCATGTAAACAAATCATTTTCTTCTCTGTTTATCTATACGAATGCATTATGGTATACCAATGCTTCAGAAATAACTGTGAAGCAACACTAAGCATCAACTTACATTGTCCATTTGAAGCAACACATGGGAAATTCCTCTTCAAGCATGACTGAACACTACTTCTGCACATAAGGTAAAAGCGACCAGTGTTCGAGCATTTTATTTCATCTAGACAGGTCCATTGCTATAAAGTTTCTAGTTGTATTGAAGCAACAAGCTAAAGAATCTTACAAACTGTTCATGTCAGATGAATAGCTCTCCACTAGATTGCTGCAGTCAAAGGATTCAAAGGAAAGGGTAATGTATTTTCATAAGGGTACCAAATAGCAAGAAGATTGGATATAGCTAAAGGTTTCTTACACACTCCCTGGAAGGCATTGGTTAGGACCTGAACTCCCCATCGTGAAGTTATTGAAAGATATGTCTCTGCATATGATCGTTTTCTGTTATTTTTTCTACTGTGCTAATTGAAAGTATTTTTTTTCTCGAACGACGCAGGAGAGCTGCATGTCATTTCATTAAGAAGAAGAAAAAGGGAGCTACAAGGGAGAGGTCAAAGACCAATCCAGAACCCCCCACCAGAATGTTACAAAGGGAGCGTCGAGAGACCAATCCCAAAATCTCACACAGCACCAAAACTAAAAGAAAAAAAAATGCTAATTGAAAGTATGACTTGTAAGTTCAATAATAACAGTTATATTGTTGAAACTCTTAGTTACATGTACATATGGGTATCGGGCAATTCTTCTCTATGCCCTAGTTAAACAAGGGTGGACATAAGAAGTAAAACTCAAACTGACTCAAGGCTATTTCTATTATCACAATTATGGATGCTTTTAAGAAACTAGGAAATTATTTATCAATTTTCTACAATCATGTATGAAGGCCGGTAATTGGGCATTGTATTAACACACCAACATCTTAGAATGTTGAAGTCGTCCTTTCTTAACTTTAATGCTAATATTAAAATGCCCAAGAAAAGAAAGACATGTGCCATATTTTAATGGATATATGTGGGTCTCAGGGTTTGTTGGAAATAGACCCCCAAAAAATAGCGATCAAAATAGATAATAACTTACACGATTTTGTTTCTTCTTAATAACCATCCAGGTATGTCCCCAGTGAGTGAGTTTGCAGTTAGATATCTGCAGGACAATTTTGGTAGAGGCACATTGAAGGAAGGGGCACAATGAAATGTCCTGTAAGAGTTCAGTTTATGCAAAACACCACAACTTACATGTAATCAACCCTTCCCATGTTAGCAAAAGAAGCTGGTATTTGTCCACTCAATTTATTAAAGCTCAGATCCCTGCATAGACAATGTCGATAGTAAAATATGTGACTTTTTTAAAAAGGGTACTTAGTAAGTTGCCATTTATTACAGATGCTTCAGAGTTGTCCATGTGCCAATATAAGGCGGGATGCTTCCACTGATGGAACAGTTCCTTAGTACCCTACAAGTGATTAATTTTGTAGCATATGACAGCCAGCATACGGAAAGCTTGAACTTCAGTAAACCACGAACTTACAATTTGTTCAAGGATGACATTCCACTTAAATCAGGGAAAGGTGAACCACTACCTCTCAGATCACTAATCCTCCTGTTTTACACAGAAACAGAGCCATTTACTTAGGACTTGTACGGTTGTGCAAACTTATACATAGTAAGAAAATATAATTATGTCATTATGTGTGAAGTTATAAGAGTTTTCAGCATTGTGCTGGCATACAGATCATGAAGGTTTGTCAATTTAGATAGGCTGGGGGGAATAGGGCCTTCCAACAAAGATCCTTCGATTTGCCTGCACCAAGAGGTGTTACACTAAATAAAAAAAAACATATTGATCTGTGGTATTTTCTGTTGGTAGTTATCATCGTGAATTCACTGGCTCACAATGTTTGGAGCCTTGCCAATTTTTCCCAAAAATCAGGCAGCCTTCCAGATAAATTGTTGCTAGAAATCCTCCTGTAACCAGTTCCAATAGTTCAAAAGGACTTCCCAAAGTGAAACAGAGTGGGAAAAAGGAAAGATGAAGGTATCCTTACAAATCAGTTAAATTTGTCAACAAGGATAGAGTTGGTGGTAGGGATCCAGTGAACTCATTGGCTGATATTACTCTGAATTTCAGGATCAGTGCACAAGCCGTCAGAAAGCAAAAATTACATCCACAAACTCTACCGATGAGTATACCTTCCTTAGTGCTGTATGAATCATCAAATACACTCACAGCCTCTCCAGATGCTTAAGATGTCCAATTTCAGGAGGGATTGGCCCATAGAAACCATTGCCTTCAATGTCCCTGCAAATTAATTTACCAGTCAGAACTTGGAAAGTAAACTGATTAAGTAAACTAGTTAACAACACCAGACTTTTCACTTACAGGTGAGTCAGGGTTGTGATATTTGTGAGAACCATGGGAAAAGGCCCTGACAATCTGTTTCCCATCAGTAATCTGCATGGATTTTGCACCAACAGATCAACAGAAATGTTGTGCAATTCTGTTGTACATTATGAAACACACATAAGTCTGATCTATATTATACTCAGCAATGTATTGCTTTTTCGAGAAGTACTGTAAGTATGGCGTCCCGAAACCTCTCAGGGGAACTGGGAAGGTTAGTATGGGATGCAATTCATTTTTGTTTAAAATATACTCCACCCAGTCATGAATACATCACATTTTGGACAAACAAATTAATTAATAGACATGCTAAATGTAGCCTTTTTTCCTTTGTCCACAACATCCTAGGCCCTACACCACAGATAAGATCACAAGACAACAATGACACTGGCTTTTACAAATGGCAGGAAAATTAGCACCCAGTTGGACGAATATTTTTCCTCCCCTGAGGCTCCATGGTAGCTCCACATGCTAGCAGTAGCACATCATTTTGTTTCTACTACCACTCTACCATGCAGTAACCAGTGTAGGAAATTAAGAATGGGCCGGGGTAATTAAGGAAAGTGCAAGGGCACTCACAGTCCTTGTAACTTCATCCGGGCCCACTGGCTGGGCACTCCACCATGAAACAAGCTCCGGCTTAGATCTCTGAAACATGAAAAAAAAAATACAAGGACTTATGTTTTTTTTGCTATTTTTTATTCTCTTAACAGATAGGAGCAGTAATGTTTTGTGGCACATGTTGAAGGTGCGTTGTTTACATGTGGAGAAGATAGGGGAGGTCGGCAAAGTCCGGTGGGAGCTCGCCGGAGAAGTTGTGCCTCCTGAGGTCTCTGCAAAACCAATGGATACAATACTTACATTGCCTGATGATTCAGCGAAGTTAAAGTATGTACAGTTGTATACATGACAATTGACAACACACACAGACTTATTATATTATATATATAGATAGATAGATAAGAAATACAAGAAACTAAACCACGCATGCACGCATACATACACGTGAATGACATGGCAGACTGTATAGTTGGAGTCGGAGAAGGTGCAGTGGCAGTCCACTCCGGCGGCAGGGTCTTCGCACGGACCGGCGGCGGCGAAGTCCCAGTGCAGCACGCCGAGCTTGGCAGCGATCCGGCGAAGGACACGCTCTGCGAAAAATCAGCTGAGTTCAAGAGGAAGGGGGACCGTACCAATCGCGCAGGCGCAATGCGGTGGTGAGTGGTGACTCATGGTGAGCAAGAGCCAACAGAAGAAGGCACGCACCTTCAGGTGCGAAGAGGGTAGGAGTGGGAGCTGGAGCAGGTGCCTGCTGCTCAGCCGCCCCTGCGCCATGGGCGGCGGCGGCCTCGGTGAGCAGCAAGCACAAGAGGCACACCAAGAAGAACAGCCTGCCACACGGACACGGGGGCGGTCTCCACGCCATTTCTCTGTGCCTAAACTCTGTGTCCCTCTCCTCTGATCTCTCTTCCAGCAATGCCAGTGGCCGGAGAGTCTAGTTAGTTGGCTTCGGAAGGACAGAGAGGGAGAAGTACATATCGTTGGGCGTTATCCGGCATGTGTATTGTTGAGTAGTACTTGTGTGCATTGCGTCGTCAGTGCAAGTGCGCTGCTGCAGCATGTATGCAACCTTCCTGAATCGTTCCAGTACGTTTCGGAGCCGTAAAGACCCAGTCAAGCATGCATCAGAGGAGGAACGCGTAAGAATAGTCGTATCTCTGGTCAGTTTCGGATGCAGCAGTAATCTAGTGCTGCTGGCTTGCTTTTTGTGGGCAGCTCTGCACTTGTTATGGTGACCTGCTGGCTGGCTGCTTTCTCTCTTTCTTTGGTAAAATGTTCTCCAAACCCATGCATACTGGAAGTATTCTTCTTCTTCATGGTTTAGTTACCTGCGCACAACTTACGGGGGTCAGTACCTGCACGGTCGTGTGTGTCTGCCTCCAAAATTTCCACGGCGTTAACCGGATCGATCGGAGAAAAGTGGCTACCGGCTGCCGGGTGATTGGAATGAATCTCGTATCATCCAAACAATTCCAAAGCGCCGACACCAACACAATGCATGTATTTCAACGACTGCAAGAGTCATGAGTTCTGCCGTGTGAACGCTCGATGTCACTCACAAAACTGACATCGGTGAAGGCGTCGCGTGATGTATTCTTCCTTGCTGACCCAAACTGCATGCTTTAAATCCGGTCTTCGCATTGGCTGCTGCTCTACTTAGTACCCGGTCCAAGTCAGCCGGATCGGAGTGCCGGACGTTTGACTCCCTCGGTCAAGGCCATGCATCATTCAATCAAAAGAAAAATAAAAGAAAAGAAAAGGCCATGCATCATGCACAGCTGCACACGTCCGTCCCTGTCTTCACTCTTCATGCATGTGCTGATGCCGCCAATTTTCTCTCGATCGCCTCTCACATGTTGTCGTGGTTGTTGACCTTAAGTCAACTCTAACGATGACCTTCAGTCAAACGCATAAAACATGACTGCAAGTACACTTTACTGCACGCGATTTAGAACTAATTCTATTTCTACTCATTCTACATCGCATTTGTGTCCCATAACGTGCAGCGGCCCAGAAAGTGTTCAACTTCAACAAAACCGGTGAAACAAAAAAATATTTTTTTCTTTGTCCAATCTGAACTTTTCCAAAAAAAAAATCAACATTTTTTTTACAAAAACGTGTTAAACAATCCATTTATCTTTCCAATAATCTCCTATAATGAACATTTGGCTTCACTAAATTGGTACTTCAAATATGTTAGTTAGTAGGCACTAACGATGTTGAAATACTAGTTAGTGTCGAGTTATTATGATATAGAATAAGGCCCTTTTCGTTTGGAGGAATTTGTGAGAGAGTGAACAGTATTTTTCATCCATAAACAGTGTTTTCAGCTGAATTTCAGGGCAGCCGAATGGCCCCTAAGAGAGAGCGAGAAACATGTGAATTCAATCAGGCGTCTAATTAAAGCTTACTTGATGTAGTATTTGTAAATTAAATTTGCATATCAATCTACCCTACACTCCTATTGTAACGGAACCGACTAATTTATAAGAGCACAAGTACAAAAGCAATCACCGAAGTGATCAAACCGTCATACTTGAACCCATATAAACCCGGTAATCAATTGAAACCACGGAAGATTCCAAACCAACTTGTATACAACCCAGATCACAGTAATTCAACATAACAAGCCACATGTTACATCCGTTTCACAAGTAGTTCATAAGTACCACATACATCAGAGTACAAATAGTTATTACAAAACGAGTTCACAAATAGCGGAAGCAAAGTAGTTTAACACCATCACACACACTTAGTTCAAATACAAGCCAGTACCATAGTCATATCCAGCAAAAGCAGTAAGATAAGATAACATCGATGATCATGCAAATGATCTAGTCTTCATCCCCCGCAGGGTGGAGACAATACATGCAGAAGCCGTTATAGAGCACGTCATCTGCAACAAGGGGGAAATAAACCCTGAGTACGAGAAGGTACTCAGCTAGACTTACCCGTCGAAAACCAGAAATAAATGACACCAAGGATTATGCAAGGCTTTATCGGTGGATCTAGCTTGACAACCATTTTGCATAAAAGCTTTAGTGATACGAGAACATAATTTGATTTATGAGTAAGCAACAATTTAACAATATTAACCTATCAACTAGATTAGCACCTGTACTAGAGCAAGCAATTGATTAACTCCAAACATTAGTAACCATATCCGGTATAATGTTGTATCATCATCATCATTGATTTAACCATCAAGTTCAATTAAGTGCATCTACGTTGCCGCTGCTCAGTCAAGTTCTCACTATCCGGGAGAGACGGCGATTCGAATCGATTCCTATCCAGCTGGAGGGGTATTCCTAACACAAACCCAGGCATACCTCGCGAAGGCAGCCTTAGGTCACCTTTGGTACATCTCAGGAATCGTGGCTCTGAGCAACGCCGCACCCTCAGGGAGTCCACTCTGCCAGGTGGTCAATCTCACCACGGACTTACGCCAATAGCTCCCCGCACATCCTTACTACCGCCAGGGTGCACACTTTCACTTCTCGGTCTTCCGGCCTGAGTTGAGCTACTCGGCTTCGCGGTCGAAACGAGTTATCCGGCTAACTAAGTGATAGGCATGCGTTCAACATGACATGAGGACGTACAGCGAATCGGTCCTTAACCGACACAGACGGGGATAGATCTACAACCAAGACCTCCTTGCCTTGTTGCTTCTCTATCGACCTCCCGCCCGGTCACAATTCATTATTAACACATGGTTATTCTCCACGATAGCAATTATAGCCAACCGTGACTAGACATTTTCCTAATATGCAGGTGACAGGAAATCACCTGACTCTTAACGGTCTAAGCATGGCTAAGCTTTGATTCGCTCCTGGACCTAAATAGGATTTAGGGTACGTATACTGGCCAAGGAATAGACATATATGCAAGAAGTGTTCGCATCCAATTCCTACCACTTAATGCATCAATAAATAAAGATACTCAAAGTAATCATTTTTAAAACATAGGAGTCTTATAATGCTCCGAGGCTTGCCTTTCAGAAAAGATGAAGGTTGGTGATCGGGGCACTCAAGAACTCCTTCGTTGACTCCTTCTTCGGGGGCCTGCACCTCCTGCTCCTGAGCTTGCTGCTGCTCCTCCGGAAGTACTGGCTCGAATTCCAGAAGCGTAACTCCCTCCGGAACACCTATTGCATGCCGATGCACAAGATAAATATCATGGATGCATAAGGAATGACATGATGCTCATGATGAATGAATCACAGTAAGTGTTTAACGAAATATCACTAGACACTCGTTTATCGATTAAGAATAGCTCTATTCAAATCACTTTAAACATGTATCTAATCTTAACTTAAAGAACAAGATCAACTTACCTAACTTGCATAACCTAAGGTAAAGCTGCTCATCTTCAGTTAAAGGCCTAACACCTAAGAACATTACCATAAACTTAGAAATAGTAACGGTATACATAATTTAACATTTAAAGCTTCGTATGCATACAAGTAGTCCCTTAATTCAATCACAACCAGAGTTCTACAATTTCAAATGACTTGTATGAGGACATTCTGGAAAGCTATGAAATTCTCTACAAAACAATTGTAAACATCACAGCATGATACTTACGTTAACTAACTCGAAATTCCGTAAACCTAGAATTTGTCCATAATGGCAGGGTTACTAACTTATTTATTTAACGATGATGCAAAAGCCTAATTTGACCAAACCAAGCTTACCAACTTGTTACACATACCAGAGGAACACTAGAAAGTATGGTGCTGACTTCTAAATAAATTATTTAATATCCTTTTCCAATTTATTTAGTTAATTAGGTGATTAAAGCAATATATAGTAAAACTATTCATAAAAATCTACAAAAATTACAGTAGCTATCTCATGCTTCACATAGACTACCATAAAAATTTCAAATCCATTGAGCAAGCAGAACTTGCTGTACCTAAAATAACAAGTGGTATGTCCATTTTTAGCATAATTAGGAAACCCTAATGAAAAGTGTCAAGCAACAGATTTCTCATTTTTCCTAGCATCATTCTAGCATAAGAACCTTACTCACCAAATTTTACCTACACTGGATCTATAGAAAAATTATGAAAATTCACACAAGATCCATCCATTGATAAAAAGAAATTCTATAACTTAAAAAACATACATGCACTAGCTCTAAAATTTTAACCAGAGATTTGCTCATATAATATTTTTATTAAATACTAGACAATACTAGGAACTCAACAAAATTAGAACTATAACATTTGGATCTATATACTAGGAAATACCTATTTTTGAATATCAACACAAATCTGTGAAATAATAAAGCAAAACAAAATAATGAAACAAATCACAGCCACAGCTGGGCCGGCCCGAGGAACGGCGGCCCGAGAACGACGCTGGCGTGACCCAAACAATGGAGCGGCCCACGCTGGGCTCCCGCCTCAGCCACGGCGGCTGACAAGGTGGCCCGCGCGTCAGAGAGAGAAGCAGGGGAAGGAAGAAGACGACGGTGGGACTCACCGTCGGTGGCTTCTCCGGCGAGAACAACGGTGCTACGGTGCTCACTACAGCAATGCGCATCTAGTCATGCCCTTGATTGATGCTTTTGGCGCGGCTACAGGGTCAGCGACGAGTAATGGCGGCACACAGCCACGGCAGGGCCGGCTCCGATGACGCTACGGCGTCAAGGTCCCTAACGGTGACCCTACGGGCTTCGGTGGTGCTCCTATGACCTAACGCGAG
This sequence comes from Miscanthus floridulus, assembly GCF_019320115.1. NCBI lineage: Eukaryota > Viridiplantae > Streptophyta > Magnoliopsida > Poales > Poaceae > Miscanthus > Miscanthus floridulus. The sequence continues at coordinate 88,501,767 of NC_089582.1, read as the reverse complement.
CCAAAGGAGGGAATGGGAGGATGCGAGGAGCGCTGGCCATGAGAAGTGCTAACTCCGGCGAGGTCCGACAAGGCAGTGGTGGGGAAAAACCGGCGATTGGCCCTTACCGATGCACGATTGACTCGCTAGCACGGTGGAAAAGGGAGAGGGGATCACAGCGGGGCTCTGGGTAAGTTGGGCAACGCGTTTTTGCCAAGACGTGGGAGCTAGGCGAGGGCGAAGTTCCGACAGCAATGGCAGGCGGCTTCGGTGCTGCGCTGTGGGAGTCGAGAAATGCGAACTGGGGTGGGCGACTCGGTCGGGCAGGCGCGGGGTGGCTTCAAGACGCGGCTGGCCATGCCAGGGCATCCACGGCGCATGGCCTGCACGCTCAGGCGAGCGGCGACAAGTGGCGCCATGCGGCCAGCAACTTCTGAACCGGTCGGCCATGACGATCACTGACCGATTTCTGAAAATGGTGATTCAGAGTTCATCGACGATGACTGACAATGCAGGTTAAACGGTGATTATCTCCTAATCCATGATGATCTAGACTATGCCATAGTTAACAAAGTTGATCATCCATATGTGAACTACAACTCTTGTTATAGGAGCTTGAGCTGGTTTGGCTCTGTTAGGGAGATACAATTTGAAACAGTTGGGTACACGAAACTGCAAAACACAAAAGACTTAGGAAAAATTCTTAGTACGAAATCAGCAAGAAATCCTGACTTGTGGGCCATGTTTGACCATGTTCCACACATTTTCATGAGTTGACCATAAAACAACTTTTGTTTCTTAATAAATTAGCTACAACTTTTGTAAAGAGTGTAAAGCCATGCAAGGTTTCTAAGTTGATCTTTTGAATAAGTCAAACAGTGACAATCCAAGGATCAAATCTAGTCAAGCCTTCACTTGAGGGCATTTTGGTCATTTTGCTCTACATGAACAATGTTCCAACAAGTAACCTAAGTGTAGTTAAGGTGTAATAGACCATGATCAACCACTTTACCAAATTGGTATACCACTTCTAACGATTACATGTGATAAAGCAACTAAAACAAGCAATTCACTCATATGTTGCAATGCAATGTTTCATATGTTGCATGACTTTTGTTGCAAGCTTAACTTGCCACATTCCTACCATGGTGCCATGTTTCCAGGTATGAGAAATTAAGGTTGCATTCACATGTTGCACTACTACCATTCATAAGCAAGAAAGTATGATCAAACAGAATATGCGAATATTGCATATGCATGTTTCAGTGACAAATGGCATGATGACATAGATGATGCACATGTTTATGAAATGAAATGCAATTATGTGGAAGCCAAACACCTAGGGTGTTATAGCCCTCCCCCTTATAAAAATCTCGCCCCGAGATTTGAAAAGCGTACCATTTTGAATAAAAGGTAGGGTATACATCCTTCAAATAATCTTCCCGCTCCCACGTTGCATCGCTCTCACTACCCTGGTTACTCCACATAACCTTGTAGAACTTAACCACATGATTCCGGGTTACTCTTTCTCTCGTGTCGATAACCCGCACTGGTCTTTCTTCATAGGATAGATCTGATTTTAACTTGACATCTCGAAGTGAAACTCTTTCTTTGGGAACACGGAGACATTTCTTCAATTGAGATACATGAAAAACATTGAAGATAGCTCTCATCTCGTAAGGTAACTCTATCTTGTAAGCTACATTCCCACTCTTCTCTATGATCGGATATGGACCTACATACCTAGGTGCAAGCTTTCTCTTTACTCCGAATCGCTGCACACCTTTCATCGGTGATACCTTCAGATAAACGTGATCACCCACTTCAAACTCAATGGGCTTCCTTCTTTTATCCGCATAGCTTTTCTGCCTAGCTTGAGCGGCTTTCATATGTTTTTGGATAGTACGAACTTGTTGTTCAGCCTCTTCAACAAAATCAATGCCGTAGTATCTCCTTTCTCCAGATTCCACCTAGTTCAAAGGAGTTCTACACTTGCGACCATACAATGCTTCGAACGGGGCCATCTTGATGCTTTCTTGATAACTATTATTATAGGAAAATTCAGCCAAGGGTAACCACTTATCCCATGAACCTTTGGATGATATGACGCAAGCTCTTAGCATGTCTTCCAATATTTGATTCACCCGCTCCGTCTGTCCGGAGGTTTGTGGATGATAAGCAGAACTTCTAACTAAGTTGGTCCCTATCATCTTATGTAATTGTTCCCAAAAACGAGCGGTGAACTGAGGTCCTCTGTTAGATACAATGGTTCTAGGAACACCATGGAGACATACGATCTAGTTAAAATACAGCTCAGCATAGTCACTTGGCCGATAGTCAACTCTAACTGGTATGAAATGAGCAGACTTTGTTAAACGATCCACTATCACCCATATGGAATTAAAATTCTTTTGGGTAGGGGAAAGTCCAACAATAAAATCCATACTAATCTCTTCCCACTTCCATCCTGGTATAGACAATGGTTGGAGAAGTCCAGCAGGCTTCATGTGAATTGCTTTGACTCTACAACAATTATCGCACCTTGCAACATAAGCTGTGATTTCTTTCTTCATTTTGGCCCACCAAAAGCGAGATTTCAAATCTTGATACATTTTACTACTTCCTAGGTGGATAGATAACTTGGATGAGTGAGCTTCTCCTAAGATTAGGTTTCTAAGCTCTTTGTCCTTCGGTACTACCAGTCTATCCTTAAACCATAGAACACCCTTCTCATCAATGCGAAAGTGTTTTGTCTCATGTTCCTTCATCTTTCTTTTGATGTGGAACACACCCACATTGGTTTTCTGAAGCTCGATGATTTTACTTTCTGGAGAGCAACTAAGGGTAATACTGTGCAACACAGCAGGATGTAACAGATGCGCCAAATGATAATCTACCTCCAAGAGAGAATTACAGTGAGATTTCCTACTCAAAGCATCAGCAACAACATTTGCTTTACCCGGATGATAATGAACTTCTAAGTTATAATCTTTAATAAACTCTAGCCATCTTCTCTGTCTCATATTCAATTCTGGTTGAGTGAAGATATACTTGAAACTTTTATGATCGGTATAAATATGGCACACGTTACCGAGCAAGTAATGCCTCCAAATCTTCAAAGCATGCACAACCGCAGCTAACTTAAGATCATGAGTTGGATAATTAGCTTCATGCTTCCTTAGCTGACGTGAGGCATAGGCGATAACTTGACCTTCCTACATAAGGACACATCTCAAACCGGTACCTAATGCATCACAAAACACATCAAAAGGTCTCTCGATATCAGGTTGTGCCAACACAGGAGCTGAAGTCAATAAGGTCCTCAAAGTGCAAAAAGCAGTCTCACACTCTGGAGTCCAAACAAACTTTACATCTTTTTGAAGCAACCTGGTCATGGGCTTGGCTACCTTAGAGAAATCTGGGATGAATCGATGATAATATCTAGCCAAACCAAGGAAACTTCTGATCTCATGTACTGAAGTTGGTGCTTTCCAATTCATGACTTCTTGCACCTTAGACGGATCGACCGAAATCCCTTCATCGGACAACACATGACCCAAGAAAGGTACTTTCTTAAGCCAAAACTCACATTTACTGAACTTGGCATAAAGCTTATGCTCTCGTAGCCTGGATAAAACAACTCTCAGATGCTCGGCATGTTCTTTAGCATTTACAAAAAAGATCAAGATGTCATCAATGAAGACAACTACAAATTTGTCCAGTTCTTCCATGAACACCGAATTCATCAGATATATGAAGTATGCAGGAGCATTGGTCAGGCCAAAAGACATAACCAGATACTCATACAACCCATATCTGGTGGAGAAAGCAGTCTTATGCACATCCTTCGGTCTAATCTTTATCTGATGATAACCAGATCTCAAATCAATTTTTGAGAATACCTTTGCCTTGGACAACTGATCAAACAAAATATCAATGCAGGGCAATGGGTACTTGTTCTTGATTGTCACCGCATTAAGTGGACGATAATCCACACACATGCGCAATGACTTGTCCTTCTTCTTCACAAATATAGCCGGACAACTCCAAGGAGAAGCACTAGGTCGGATAAGACCTTTTTCTAACAGATCTTGTAACTGAACTTTAAGCTCTGCTAACTCATTGGGTGGCATCCTATAAGGCCTTCTAGAAATAGGTGTAGTGCCCGGCACTAACTCGATCTTGAATTCAATATCTCGATCCGGCGGTAAACCAGGTAGATCATCAGGAAATACATCTGGAAATTCACACACTACTAGGACGTCCTCAATTCTCAGGGTCTAGATAGAATTAGCAGTGTTGTGGAGTTCTAGCTCTCTGGGAAGTGGCACAAGGAAAGCTTCATTGCTGATAGGATCCCTCAACATAACGACTCTAGTGGAAGTATCAATGAGCACTCCATGACCGCTCATCCACTTCATTCCCAAGATTACATCTATCCCTAATCCTGGTAGAACTACCACATCGGCCATAAACACTCGCCCCTCTATTTCAATACTCACCCCCAGCACTATTTGATTGGTCGAAATATTACTTCTAGCTGCACTAATGCAATAACTACCCATGGATACTGTAATTACCTTCTGATTGTATTTTGATGCAAAAGCTGGACTCATAAATGAATGCGAAGCACCAGAATCAAATAGTACAATTGCCAGATGGTGATTCACAAGAAACTTACCCACGGTGACTACCTCTCCTGAGAGTATCTCGGTCACATTGGTGTAGTTAACATGTCCTTGACGAGCACCAGAATTCCCTTGCTTCTGATTGTTCTTCTGAGGATACGGACAATTCTTGGACCAATGACCTGTCCTGCCACAATTCCAGCAGGGCCTATTAGCTGACAGAATAAAAGAATTTCCTGGTCCTGTGGTACCCTTTGGAAGAGGTACAGTGAATGCCTTCTTAAACCCAGTCTTTGCCTGATTCTTCTTTTGTGGCGGCCGGTACCGAACAGCTGTAGTCGGTGGGCGAAACTGAGTCTTCGCTACTAGAGTTCTAGCCTGAGAGACACCTGCCTCAAAGACCCTCTTGCGATTTTTGGAAGCGGCATAGACATTATCGTTATTCTCTTGAGTAAGAGCATCGCTTACAAACTCATTAAAAGTGATACTCTTGTTATTTCCCATGAACTTCATCAGTTTGGGACTAAGCCCTCTCTTAAAGCTAGTGATTTTCTTTGCTTCTGAATCAACGAATTCTGGAGCATACCTTGCTAGATGGTTGAAGGCATGAAGCTATTTAGTGAGTGTCTTGGTGCCCTTCACCAACTTCATAAACTCATTGTGCTTTATGGCCATCAACCCGGGAGGAATATAATGACTCTTGAAAGCCTCCTGGAATCGATTCCAAGTGATCTGGGTATTTTCTAGTAGGGTGGACCGATAATGTCGCCACCATATACCTACTGGTCCTTGTAGTTGATGCGAAGCATACTCCGCCTTCATCTGCTCTGTCACCCTAAGCAAACGGAACTTGTGCTCAAGCGTGTTTAGCCACTCTTCTGCTTGGAGCGGCTCTTCAGCTTCCTTGAAGACAGGTGGCTTGGTATCTTGGAATTCCTTGAAATCACTAAACTGGTTGGGCTCTGGTCCCTGTCATTGATTGCGGCCTTGGGCTTGATGCTGGGCCATGGTACGCATAGCATCACCCAACGCACGCTGACCTTCCACGAGCATGGCCAACAGATCAGACGGTGTGGGCGAAGGTGGCGGTGGAAGATCATCATCGCCACTACCCCCACCACGGCCTGAACATAGATTGCGTGACATCTACAGAAGCGCATTTGTGAGTAATGATGGACGAGGTCAGATACAATGCAGACGAATTGTAGAATTATGCCAAACTAAACTTATTAGAGAGATTAATTTCATACAATAAACAGAGGCACAATAATTCATCCTCATAACATCGCCATAACTTTACTCTGCACATTCATGCGATGAATACGCTCACATGCCAAATTTTTGGTCACTTCAACTTTTAGAGATTACATCTAAGTATAACGAGACTGCTCCATGTATCCTACTGAATGTAGCACCATCCACAACATGGTTGGGGTGCCAAACACATGAAGGAATGTGCTGCTCTAGGGCGGTAGTGCTAGTGCGGTTATCAGTAGTAGCATTGCAACTTGGGTGTAAGAGGATTACCTTACAGGATGAGAAATCTATAATGGAATAATTAAAGATAAGGGAGGGAGTGATGCACAATTGTAATGGCATGAGTAAACATGATGCATGCATGTTCCGTACGTCCTCACAAATCTTAAGAAAATTTAACATTCTAGCGACATGGACGGTGGCATACATACGTTCTCTCATATACGTATCTAGTTGAGCTACACGTTGCGTTGTTAGTGTACCTGCAGAAAATTTCATTACAGCCCATCCCAACAAAAGAAATAAGTACGCAATGAAAGCAGTAAACTAAGATACTCTCCATATATACATCTTCGGATATATATACTTCGGTATCCAAAACTACCCGATTGATACACCCACAATTAAGTACCTTCGTATGTACATGTGTGCAACATGTAAACATTCCGGTAACCAAAACTAACTCTCCCTTACACCGACAGTTGGACGGTCATGCTCTCACAACTCACTTTACCTGGACGTAGAGGCAATTGATCCATACATTACCACCCAAACGGATGGCATCCATACAATAGCACGCCGTATGGACGACAAAATAAAATGAAAGCATTTACCCCCCAAAAGTTATTACATAAATAAGCCACCTGAAAGTCCTTATTTGGGCATAGAGGATATGACAACTAGCATACTTAGATAAAATTTCAGATTTGATCACCTATATAAAGATAACTATAAGTTGTCAAAACTGATTTTCGCAAACAAAAGCTTTTGTTTTAAATACACATATGACACGTTTAATGTTGAATCTAGCTCTGATGCCAGCTGTAACGGAACCAACCAATTTATAAGAGCACAAGTACAAAAGCAATCACCGGAGTGATCAAACCGTCATACTTGAACCCATATAAACCTAGTAGTCAATTGAAACCACGGAAGATTCCAAACCAACTTGTATACAACCCAGATCACAGTAATTCAACATAACAAGCCACATGTTACATCCGTTTCACAAGTAGTTCATAAGTACCACATACATCAGAGTACAAATAGTTATTACAAAACGAGTTCACAAATAGCGGAAGCAAAGTAGTTTAACACCATCACACACACTTAGTTCAAATACAAGCCAGTACCATAGTCATATCCAGCAAAAGCAGTAAGATAAGATAACATCGATGATCATGCCCATGATCTAGTCTTCATCCCCCACAGGGTGGAGACAATACTTGCAGAAGCCATTATAGAGCACGTCATCTGCAACAAGGGGGAAATAAACCCTGAGTACGAGAAGGTACTCAGCTAGACTTACCTGTCAAAAACTAGAAATAAATGACACCAAGGATTATGCAAGGCTTTATCGGTGGATCTAGCTGGACAACCATTTTGCATAAAAGCTTTAGTGATACGAGAACATAATTTGATTTATGAGTAAGCAGCAATTTAACAATATTAACCTATCAACTAGATTAGCACCTGTACTAGAGCAAGCAATTGATTAACTCCAAACATTAGTAACCATATCCGGTATAATGTTGTATCATCATCATCATTGATTTAATCATCAAGTTCAATTAAGTGCATCTACGTTGCCGCTGCTCAGTCAAGTTCTCACTATCCGGGAGAGACGGCGATTCGAATCGATTCCTATCCAGCTGGAGGCGTATTCCTAACACAAACCCAGGCATACCTCACGAAGGCAGCCTTAGGTCACCTTTGGTATATCTCAGGAATCGCGGCTTCGAGCAGCGCCGCACCCTCAGGGAGTCCACGCTGCCAGGTGGTCAATCTCACCACGGACTTACGCTAATAGCTCCCCGCACATCCTTACTACCGCCAGGGTGCGCACTTTCACTTCTCGGTCTTCCGGTCTGAGTTGAGCTACTCGGCTTCGCGGTCGGAACGAGTTATCCGGCCAACTAAGTGATAGGCATGCGTTCAACATGACATGAGGACGTACAGCGAATCAGTCCTTAACCGACACAGACGGGGATAGATCCACAACCAAGACCTCCTTGCCTTGTTGCTTCTCTATCGACCTCCCGCCCGGTCACAATTCATTATTAACACATGGTTATTCTCCACGATAGCAATTATAGCCAACCATGACCAGACATTTTCCTAATATGCAGGTGACAGGAAATCACCTGACTCTTACCGGTCTAAGTATGGCTAAGCTTTGATTTGCTCCTGGACCTAAATAGGATTCAGGGTACGTATACTGGCCAAGGAATAGACATATATGCAAGAAGTGTTCGCATCCAATTCCTACCACTTAATGCATCAATAAATAAAGATACTCAAAGTAATCATTTTTAAAACATAGGAGTCTTAGAATACTCTGAGACTTGCCTTTCAGAAAAGATGAAGGTTGGTGATCGGGGCACTCAAGAACTCCTTCGTTGACTCCTTCTTCGGGGGCCTGCACCTCCTGCTCCTGAGCTTGCTGCTGCTCCTCCGAAAGTACTGGCTTGAATTCCAGAAGCGTAACTCCCTCCGGAACACCTATTGCATGCCGATGCACAAGATAAATATCATGGATGCATAAGGAATGACATGATGCTCATGATGAATGAATCACAGTAAGTGTTTAACGAAACATCACTGGACACTCGTTTACCGATTAAGAATAGCTCTATTCAAATCACTTTAAACATGTATCTAATCTTAACTTGAAGAACAAGATCAACTTACCTAACTTGCATAACCTAAGGTAAAGCTGCTCATCTTCAGTTAAAGGCCTAACACCTAAGAACATTACCATAAACTTAGAAATAGTAACGGTATACATAATTTAACATTTAAAGCTTCGTATGCATACAAGTAGTCCCTTAATTCAATCACAACCAGAGTTCTACAATTTCAAATGACTTGTATGAGGACATTCTGGAAAGCTATGAAATTCTCTACAAAACAATTGTAAACATCACAGCATGATACTTACGTTAACTAACTCGAAATTCCGTAAACCTAGAATTTGTCCATAATGGCAGGGTTACTAACTTATTTATTTAACGATGATGCAAAAGCCTAATTTGACCAAACCAAGCTTACCAACTTGTTACACATACCAGAGGAACACTAGAAAGTATGGTGCTGACTTCTAAATAAATTATTTAATATCCTTTTCCAATTTATTTAGTTAATTAGGTGATTAAAGCAATATATAGTAAAACTATTCATAAAAATCTACAAAAATTATAGTAGCTATCTCATGCTTCACATAGACTACCATAAAAATTTCAAATCCATTGAGCAAGCAGAACTTGCTGTACCTAAAATAACAAGTGGTATGTCTATTTTTAGCATAATTAGGAAACCCTAATGAAAAGTGTCAAGCAACATATTTCTTATTTTTCCTAGCATCATTCTAGCATAAGAACCTTACTCACCAAAGTTTACCTACACTAGATCTATAGAAAAATTATGAAAATTCACACAAGATCCATCCATTGATAAAAAGAAATTCTATAACTTAAAAACCATACATGCACTAGCTCTAAAATTTTAACCAGAGATTCTACTAAGCAATAATAGATTACCCATAAAATTTCATCATTTTTGGACCACAGAAACTCAAGATAAAATTCAAACAAGTTTGCATGTACCCAAAAACACATTTCAAAGTCCTATTTAATTTATCCAGAATTTCTAAAACATGTGCTCATATAATATTTTTATTAAATACTAGACAATACTAGGAACTCAACAAAATTAGAACTATAACATTTGGATCTATATACTAGGAAATACCTATTTTTGAATATCAACACAGATCTGTGAAATAATAAAGCAAAACGAAATAATGAAACAAATCACAGCCACAGCTGGGCCGGCCCGAGGAACGGCGGCCCGAGAACGACGCTGGCGCGGCCCAAACAATGGAGCGGCCCACGCTAGGCTCCCACCTCAGCCACGGCGGCTGACAAGGTGGCCCGCGCGTCAGAGAGAGAAGCAGGGGAAGGAAGAAGACGACGGCGGGACTCGCCGTCGGTGGCTTCTCCGGCGAGAACAACGGCGCTACGGTGCTCACTACAGCAATGCGCATCTAGTCGTGCCCTTGATTGAAGCTTTTGGCATGGCTACAGGGTCAGCGATGAGCAATGGCGGCGCACGGCCACGGCAGGGCCGGCTCCGACGACGCTACGGCATCAAGGTCCCTAACGGTGACCCTATGGGCTTCGGTGGTGCTCCTATGACCTAACGCGAGCCAGAGGAGGGAATGGGAGGATGCGAGGAGCGCTAGCCGTGAGAAGTGCTAACTTCGGCGAGGTCCGACAAGGCGGTGGTGGGGAAAACCGGCGATTGGCCCTTACCGATGCACGATTGACTCGCTAGCACGGTGGAAAAGGGAGAGGGGATCACCGCGGGGCTCTGGGTAAGCTGGGCAACGCGTTTTTGCCAAGACGCGGGAGCTAGGCGAGGGCGAAGTTCCGGCGGCAATGGCGGGCGGCTTTGGTGCTGCGCTATGGGAGGCGAGAAATGCGAACTGGGGCGGGTGACTCGGTCGGGCAGGCATGGGGTGGCTTCAAGACATGGCTGGCCGTGCTAGGGCGTCCATGGTGCGTGGCCTGCACGCTTAGGTGAGCAGCGACGAGTGGCACCATGCGGCCAGCAACTTCTGAACCGGTCGGCCATGACGGTCACTGACCTATTTCTGAAAACGGTGATTCAGAGTTCATCGACGATGACTGATAGCGCAGGTTAAACGGTGATTATCTCCTAATCCATGACGATCTAGACTATGCCATAGTTAACAAAGTTGATCATCCATATGTGAACTACAACTCTTGTTATAGGAGCTCGAGCTGGTTTGGCTCTGTTAGGGAGATACAAGGTGAAACAGTTGGGTACACGAAACTGCAAAACACAAAAAGACTTAGGAAAAATTCTAAGTACGAAATCAGCAAGAAATCCTGACTTGTGGGCCATGTTTGACCATATTCCACACATTTTCATGAGTTGACCATAAAACAACTTTTGTTTCTTAATAAATTAGCTACAACTTTTGTAAAGAGTGTAAAGCCATGCAAGGTTTCTAAGTTGATCTTTTGAATCAGTCAAACAGTGACAATCCAAGGATCAAATCTAGTCAAGCCTTCACTTGAGGGCATTTTGGTCATTTTGCTCTACATGAACAATGTTCTAATAAGTAACCTAAGTGTAGTTAAGGTGTAATAGACCATGATCAACCACTTTACCAAATTGGTATACCACTTCTAACGATTACATGTGATAAAGCAACTAAAACAAGCAATTCACTCATATGTTGCAATGCAATGTTTCATATGTTGCATGACTTTTGTTGCAAGCTTAACTTGCCACATTCCTACCATGGTGCCATGTTTCCAGGTATGAGAAATTAAGGTTGCATTCACATGTTGCACTACTATCATTCATAAGCAAGAAAGTATGATCAAACAGAATATGCGAATGTTGCATATGCATGTTTCAGTGACAAATGGCATGATGACATAGATGATGCACATGTTTATGAAATGAAATGCAATTATGTGGAAGCCAAACACCTAAAGTGTTACAGCTATAGCTATATACCACCCCCTCCCTCACAGATCACTGTTTACCAACAGTACCTCTCGTAGAAACGATGGTACCAGAACAGTAACGTTTCTCGTGAATAGTACCTATGATATAAACAGTACGAATCCACGAACAGTCCCCGCTCGATATGAACAGCAATTACCTGTTTGCAACCGTGTTGCCCGTTAAGCAACAGTACATATCCGTTAACAACAGAACGTATCCCGTTAACCATTAATGCCCTTTAGTCCGTTTACAACAATATAATCCTGTTTCCAAAAAACATTTAGGGGCTGTTTGGTTCCTGCAGTAACTTCTAAAATTTTTGTCACATCAAATGTTTGGACACATGCATGGAGTATTAAATATAGACTAATTACAAAACTAATTACATAACTTGTGACTAATTTACGAGATGAATCTTTTAAGCCTAATTAGCCCATGATTTAACAACGTGGTGCTACAGTAAATATACGCTAATGACAGATTAATTAGGCTTAAAAAATTCACCTAAAAAATTAGTCTCCATCTATGTAATTGGTTTTGTAATTAATCTATATTTAATGCTCCTTATTAGTATCTAAACATTTGATGTGATATAAATTTTAGGAGCGACTAAAGAACCAAACACCCCCTTACCCGTTAACAACAATACATACCCTTCAAACATTAGCAACCTTTAATAATATAAGGGTACTCGACTGTTGTACCAACTCATGCTCCCTCTTCGTTTCGATACAGTACCCGACTACTTCAGAGAATGATTTTTCCCCTTTTCTTCTCCCTTTTCCTATTGCTCTCTTCTTTCTATGCTACGTACAACTCTCTTTTTAACCTACTTCTGTTTTTTCGCTACTTTTGCTCTCTTCCTTTTTAATGCTACACACTCCCAAACAGCTAATGTTTTTTTATACTAGGTTAGGCCATTTCTTTCCTAAAAAAAAGATAATTCTTTTACATATCAAAGCTGGCCAATTTATTTTGTGCGAAACATTAAACAATACATTCTCTGCACATAGGTTCATGATGAATTCTTCACCACTTGGTCTCTTTTTCCGGTTTTTGTCCTTTGCAAGTCTATACTCTTTTTTAATCATAATATAGATCGATGGACACTCACAAACATAAAGTAAACACTCATTCCTAACAACGCACAGACATATAACCTACCTTTATATATGAGCATATACATAGGACAGTGTCAATGGATCTCGATATTATTAAAGCCATCACCATTTCCTCGCTATCGATGGGCATGCCATCTCTCCAACCGAGATAAGAAGAAGAAGAAGCAAAAATGCAAATTTTTTATATTCTATATCGTGCTAATCTATAAATAGGCAAAGCTTTATTTGATCCGTGCTTATAGGAGTTAACATTGTGCACATCTAGCCACAGTAAGAGTTTTATTCCAAGACATATTGAAATAGATGGTACAAGCTATATGTTTCGTGCAACACACAACCATATCTGCTAATTTACATTAAAATCAACTATAAAGAATTTGAGCTTCCTTCAATGGACCATAACTTAATCAATTTAGCTATATTAGTAATTCGACCTCGATCTCTTCTCTTCTCTCATTCCCATTTTAAACTGTCAGCATTACTTATAGTAATTTATTGATTTTAAACCAACTTATTTTTTAGGTCTCAAATAGAGAGAAGGAAGAGTGGTACTACAAAATTGAGGGCTTTTTTTTGGAAAGAGCTATTGCAAAGAAGAGGAACACAAGCACTTCTATAAGTTATAAACAATTTAAGTTAGGGAAAACTATGTTTTGCCCCTATCTAGAAGTTTAATTGTGATTTTATCACTATTTTTTTTTCAAATTTGAGACCTTCTCCTCCCTTCTCCTCATGTGAAACCAACGCCTAACCTAAGGTATTTGGGATGGCAGGAAAGGCAAGGAATATGTAGGCACGACGGGAGGCCTCAAATCCACAAACCATGAAAGAGCAAAGGTGGTTTGTTTAACCCTTGTTAGTTTTGTGTTTTTTTTTGTCAAAGTGAATTAGTGACGGCTTCAGGTCGGATAAGCTAACTACATATTACTTTCTGTGATTTGTAGGCCAAATCACAAGGATTTAAAACCAATTGTTAGAGTTCATGATAATGGGCCAAAGTCATGGCAAACAGGCAAAACTTTACCGGCTAAAGTTGTTGACACACATAGCTTTGGGTTGCTGCATTTGGTTGATTTCATAGCTGAGCATTGCATTTGGGGTTCTAAGCAATACATTACTGTGTGGCGTGACCAGTCAACAGATTTAGGCATGTATTTGAGCATGCGGTTAACTTGGAATTGAAGACATGTACTTGTAGGGATTGACAAGTGACTTGAAAGCTTTGCAGCCATGCTCTAGCTTTCATTGCAAAGACTGGGAGGTACAAATGGATGACTTTGTCCATGAGTACTCCTCTAACCATTGCTTTTATTTTGAAATTATGTTTCCTCTTCTTTTCTAGTGCAAGTGCAAGTGCTACCGGGAGGGGAAGGATGAGGGGAAGGGGAAGAGTCAGAAGAGAACAACAATGACCCATTGTAAGTCATAGTTGTATTGATGCTCACTTCTACTTATTTCTTGAACTAATCAATAGTAACCAGCTTTAATTTATTTGAATACTTTTCGGGTCAACTCTATCGAAATGGGAAGGGGAAGAGGAAAAGGTAGAGGGAGGGGACGAAGAGGATGATGAATAGGAGGAACAACAAAGCTAGCTTGTTAGGTCTCTAGGTGGTCCTTGAATGAGATGCTTGTAGGGCAGATTTTTAGTTTTTGTTGACATGATGCAGACTTGTAGCTTTTGTTGACATGGTGCAGACTGTAGCTTTTGTGAACATGTTGACATGGTGCATGCGAGACATTGAAATATGATATGGACATGTTGCTTCTCCATGGTTGTTGTCGTGTTTTTTACATGTGCTTCATATTGTTGCCATAATGCTATTAAAATATTTCAAAGATGCTGCCAAAATGTTGAATAGTTTTTTAATATTAAATCTGATTTGAAATAATTACAAATTGTGCCAAATATATTTGACAAAATCTAACCATTTTGTCAAAATACAATAGAAATGTCTTATTCCAAATTAGGGATGAAATCACAAATAGCCCTAAAAATCAAGTGCAAAATCACATGGGCATATTTGTCTTATGGTACAGAAGTTAACACCATTAGGGGAGGATGGCAAAATAGGGGTAAAGTGGTGCTTATTTTGAAAACACAAGGATAAATTCATAAAATTTTAGAAAACAAGGATAAAACCACAATTTTGATACAAAATAGGGGCATGAATGCAAGAGCCCCTTATCTAATAAAACTATTATTTTTGACTTCACCGGCTCTGGCTTAACTCTATCTCTGGCTCCTCCGTGCACACCAAGGACCCGGAGCTATTTTGTGCTGTGCCAAAGCAGTTTATAAGTTTATGACCCATTTGGACCGTATGAATTTTGTAGAAATTACAATTCAATTTATTTTCAAAATTGGAAATAGAAAAAAATTCTCTATTCCAAAGGGCCTTAAATTTAATGGAAATATCTATTAGTAGCACATGCATCGAGATTCTAGGATTACTAAACTAAATATCTGATTTTCAATCAGTTTTTGCCATCATATTCCTTATGATTTTATCTGCAAAACAAGATCACACATCACACCTGGCTATGTTCAGCTGAAGAAAAATATATGTGGACCCTACACATTGTACATGTAGTTGTGACAAAATTTCACATGATTCTCATCAAACAAAAATCGGAAGGGCTAGCGCCCGTACGTCCGGACGGGACGTCGCGTCCGAACGCAGCTCCCCTGCCCGCATCCCGTCCCACGACCCCGCATTTGCATCCCTGTCCAGCGCCAGCGCCGACGCCCGCATCCGTAGCAGGACCACGCCCCGCAACCCACCTCGCGCCCGCATGGGGAACCCACGTGGGCTGACCCACGGCTACGCCCCAGCAACAGCAATAGGTGGCTGCGGTAGGCCGTAGCCCACCAACCACCGGTGCTGTGCAACACTCTAATCTACTTTTGAAATATTCAGATGAAACATTTGCAACATATGTCAGAAACAAATAAAATACTTGAAACATGCGCTCAAAACATCCATGTATAGGCATAGCAACATATGCAACATCTAGATCTACTTCTGCAACATACAGATGAAACACTAGCAACATAAGTATGAAACACTTGAAACACATGCTTGAAACATGCGGGTAGAGCCATAGCTCCAAATGGAACACCTGAAACATACGTCTGAAAACACCTGAAATACTTGAAACATAGGATTGCAACATGCGTTTATTGCAATTATAATATATGCAACATCCCAGATCTGCTTTTGCAACATCCAGATAAAACACGTGAAACATAAGTCTGAAACGCCTAAAACACTTGAAACATAGCATCGCCAGCGACCATGGCCTATCTAGTGGGGAACCGTGGTAGCCAGCAAGCTCGGATCATGGGAATGCCGAGAGCTAACCAGCGTACATCCAAGCGCAGGCGCAGGCCTCCCCTTCCTGCTATGGTGTCTTCGGCCGGCCGCGGTGCACGCCATGGCCGCGATGACGCGAGGTGGATGGGGGCGTGGAGGAGCACGGGATGGGGCCGGGTGCGGTGCGCCCACGCTAGAGAAGGCCGCGGCGGTCGGAGAAGGCAAGCGGCGCGGTGGATGCGTCAGCGACGGTCGCATGGGTCTGTGGGGAAAGAAAATGTCACTGTCTTTTTGAGAAACCGTAAAACACTTAAGGTGGAGGCGTGGAGCGGAGCAGACTTGTTGGGCCCGATGGCTGCACAGGCCCGAGAACGGGCCGTCCCGACGGATATGCCTGGACCGACGCCCTCGTCACAAAATTTCTGAACAAAAATTTAGCCGGCACTGTTCAAGTTTTGGCACTGCCCTGTTGGCCTGTTTTGCCCTGGCCAAATTTTGGCTTTGCTTATCTCTTGTTCTACAAGTGCAACCAAACATGCGCTTATCAGTGACGTCGGTTTCCGCCGCCCTCATATGGCCACACTATACTGCCTCGCCGCGGCCGAGCAGCTGCGGACCCTTCCCCGTCCCCGGCCACCAAGGAAGCCGGTGGCAGTACCGGTAAGAGCCCAGGATGCTGAATTGGTGATCTCATAGTTCTTCCCTCTACCGGCGATCCGTGGCCGTGCGGTCAGAACCGGGGTTCCCTTGGGAAATTTGGGTTGACGGGTGTGGTCGGAGGGCTTGGGTGGTGGAATGCCTGGTGGTCGTTGAAATGTCTGTGCGGACTGTCTCTCCTTTTGCCTCTCTCTTTACTCTTTTTTTCTAGGACCGTTAGCTGCATCAATGATGCTAACTGAACATCAGTTCTGGCCACATTGCATTGCTTGATTTGGGCATTGCGGATTTGAATACCGGGGATTTGCATGTTTTGGACTTGTTTAATGTCTGAGTATGACATGCTGTCAGCGTGCATAATATATGCGCATGCTGTCTGATATGGTTCGCGTTTTATTCGCCCTGGCCTATACGCACCGTGGTTTAGGTGCAGAGTTCAATCTATTAGTCGTATGAGTGATGTTTATAATTTCTCTTATTGAGTCTAGTTATTATAATTCTGTAGCTGACTCTTCGACAGTTTACTTTCTCTGCAAAGTGTTCTCATGCTGTTATTAGTTTTAGTGATATTAAATTGACTTTATTGAAAAATCAGGCTTATCCTACTTCTTTATAGAACTGTATCCTTAATGATTTTGTAGTTCCCAATTCTCATTTCTACTGAACTTGTGATAGTCACAGAGTACCTGATGCAACAATTGATGGCAGTAGGCACCCTTTGGAGTTCTCAAGGATATCTGTGAAACTAAATGGAATTCAAATACCAATTTATATGAATTATATATTGGTATCACAGCATTATCCAGCAAGTATGTCGTGCCTCTCATTTAGGTACTTTTTCTGAACTTGCTTGTAAATTTAGTTTTGTTTCAATGTAATCAATTCTTGTTGGTGCTACAATCACAGGAAAAGAAACAACACAGGATAGAGCTTGCATTTAATTAATTGCAGTGGTCGGAGGGACTCAACAACTGCTGGATCAACTGTTGTACATGCTATCAGCTGGATGATTTGTGATGCCATTATCGAGCCATGAACTTCTGTATATAATAACTTGATAAGGACGCCTTTTTGCCAAGGGATTCTGACAAAATACTGCTGCATGGTTTATTTAAGCAAGAGCAACACATTCTTGTTGTCTGGTACAATCAGGAGGGTGTTGTGTATGTTGATGTTTTACTTGTAGGACTTCAGTTTAGCATGGGGGAGACACTTGAGATATCCTCAGACTCTTCAACCCTATAAGTTGTGTTCCAGGACATTTGCTGAAGAGGACATCTGAATAGTGAAATAACATATTTTTGAGATGGTGCTTTTTTATTTGGTATGATGTTTGAGGTGAGCTGAGTTATTGAGTACTTAATTGGTATCAGTTCATCTCCAAGTTGTAATTGATAGTTAACTGATATAAGATGAAGTTAATGGCAAATTTGTTATCTTTTCAGAAACAAAAGAAAAGATGGATAAGAGCTCAGAGACCATAGTCCATAGGGAACTTCCAGTGTTCTGTCATAGACATCTTCCTTAATATTCCCATGGAGTCTGAAACAGAGACTACTAAAATGCATAGGGCTTTCCCTGTACTAGACATTAGTATGCTCCTTGCTATTTACATTGCACTGGTGAACTTGATACAAACATGCTGGCCTATCCCTAGTAGTTCCTACATGTAAACCTAGTTCATGATGCACATACAATACATCTAACTTACCAGTGGTCTCAGGATACCATCTATATCAATGGTCGATGATTCATTAGTATCACTGCATGATGCTTGTGCTGTCAGGCTCTGACTCTCACTTGGGTTTTGCCAGAAGTTCCTGCGTACACCACTTGAGCTCAGGCTATTTGCTGCAAGGCTGAGGTCTGACAGCAAAGGCTGCAGAGGGGTGCTGCCTTCAAGCAGGCTAACAACTTTCGACATCTTTGGTCTGAGTGTAGGTGCTGCAGTTGTGCATAGCAGGGCAACATTCAGCATGAGGAGCGCCTCTTCTGTTGAGTAATTGGATCCTAGATCTGGATCTACCAATTCCAGTAGAGTTCCTCTCTCATGTAGAACACATGCCTGGAAAAGATTTGGAAGATGCCGTTAACTTACTAATCGAGGTATGTACATCTGAATAACACAAGAACTGGTAGGGTTTGACATACAGAGATAACCCAATTTCCTCTGGTTATGCAGAAAATGATGTACTGTTTTCTCATTTGGTTACTCTAGTCTAGAGGTAAAAATCATAACAATGACCACTCTGGCTCTCTTGGGTGGAAACCCTCTCGTAATCCCGCCCTTACAGTTTCACCTGATTTTCTCCTCTCCTCTCTCTCTCTCTCTCTCTCTCTCTCTCTCTCTCTCTCTCTCTCTCTCTCAACTTAAGTATCTGTTCTTAGCCCCTCTCTATTGCAACTTAAGTATCTGTTCTTAGCCCCTTTCTTTATATATATGTATTTATACAAAAATAAGATCTCCCCTACTCTATCCGTTTTTTTAAAAAAAAAGAACACTCTGGGATGGCAAGAATTTTTTTCTAAGGACCAAATAAGTCAGAATTTGATGTACAGCAGAAATTCATGCATAAACAGAAGTTTTTTTAGTAAGTACAAAAGGACATGATGCAGGATTTGAGCTAATGTTACTGCTGATATGATAAGTTAATATTAAATTCGCTTCCATATGAAACATCCTAGTGCTTAACAAAAAAAGGATCATGTCCCAACAATACGTACAACTCATATTTGTAGCAGAAACAACTATCTGAGGTCATTGCTTTAATGTAAGGTGATCATATAGCAAACCCCCATCCAACATGGTCTAAACTCCAAACTGATGTTTACGAATGGATCAAGATTCAGGATTTACCCAATCTAAAAGATAAACAAAGTCTTCCTTCGGCCTGTAGTTTGTGTTACTTTTTCCACTGACGATTTCCAAACCAACAACACCAAAACTGTATACATCAGCTTTATCTGTTAAATAACCACGCATAGCATACTCAGGAGCCATGTATCCGCTGCATGAATACAAAACAATCAAGTCAGCTGTAAGTTATGCAGTTTTATAGACTTACTAACAAATGCTCAGATAAGTTCTTCAAATAGGAACTAATTAATATCATTAAGTGTCTTATTCACGGAAACAGTCAATATGCTGCTGAGTTCATATTTCTCCAGTGTTTTCTCTATGTTAAATTTTTCAGTGTTCATGAGGTTTTTAGTGTTTTCCATTAGGTCAAATGTACCCATGTTCGTTGTATCCATTGCTTTCAAAGTTCAAACTATCTTCCCTTCTAGAGATTCTTATCTGTAGCCTTAAGGTCAATAGGATTTTAAAGAAAACAAGGGTATGGGATGAAAACACTTACATAGTTCCAGCTACTTTTGTGCTTATGTGGGTGTGATCATCTTCATTAAGCTTTGCTAGCCCAAAATCTGAGATCTTGGCATTCAAATCTTTGTCGAGCAGTATATTGCTGGCCTTGATATCTCGGTGCACGATCCTTATTGCAGACTCCTCATGCAAATATGCTAGACCTCTTGCTATTCCAAGGCAAATCTTATGCCTTGTTCCCCAATCCATTCTCAGTCTATACTGTTCAACTGGACACAGCAGTAACATTCCATAGAAATATTCTGAGTTCTATGTAGCATAAGTTTAAAAAGGGTAAACCAAGAAACATGGAGAGTATGTTTACCGAAAAGAGCTCGTGCAAGGCAATTGTTTTCCATATACTCATAAACTAGCGACAGCTGGTTTCCTTCTGTACAGCAGCCGTAGAGTTTGACAAGGTTAGGATGCTGGAGTGCAGATATCATGCCTATCTCATTCACGAATTCCCGATTTCCTTGTTTAGACCTTGATGATAACTGCTTGACAGCGATGATGGTACCATCGGATAATAAACCCTGTCGAGTCAGTGAAGGTAATGTTCCAGTGTAAGAGTCGTACTTTATCAGTATTAACCTCAGCATAATTTACGTGTGCAAAGCAATGCTAACTGACCTTGTAAACTGAACCAAATCCTCCTTCACCAATCTTGTTAGCTGCATCGAAGTTCCTAGTTGCTGCTTTGATTTGACGCAAGGTGAAGGAGCCAATTTGCAGGTCAAGAGCTCTGAGTTCTGCAGGATTTATGTTCGGTCATTATACTAAGATACATAGGGATGATTTCTTTGTTCCCACAGCAACATGCAAAAGCTTTACTATGCTGACTTAATTGTTTTGTTGTCAGGGAAAAAAATTGAACTATGAGATCTCCGTTTATTTTGAATCCACGGTATTATCTTGCAATTCCTAGTGCAGCTCAGTTAGGTGTGCTCTAGCATGTGGAGTTCACAAAAAATTGAAAGATAGTTACCAGTTTATTAAATAACACAAAATTTGAAATGGGAAAAATAACCATAATACCTTTATGCACCGAACTCTTTCTCTGCTTCTTAGTACAATAAATGCCGACAATCAGAGCAGTGAATATTGCTACAATAGGAATTCCAATTACTAAAGCAATAGATGCCCTTGAACTCCGTTTTTTGCTACTTCCAGCTTTGGGAGGCTCAACAGCCAATGGAATCAGGAAATCTGAACATGATCAACATAAACCACAACTGCCAGATCAGTATGGGAAATAACAGCTTTCTTTTGAAACTATAATCTGCAAATGTTCAATATTTGTGTCCTTGCCCATAGTAATTACTGGAATTAAATATGTAAAATTGACAAAGTCAGGATTCAAAGGAACACACTTGGAGTTACTGATATTGCAGATATCAATGGGCCATAAGAACCTCTATATGGAATGCCAGTTGTCCCTCTTCCTGCCCAATAGAACTGAATCTCTAGAGTGTGATTTGTGACATATGTTTGAAAAGTCTTGATAACTGGCATTGCAGCCGCACCGGCCGACTGCTTAATGTCAAAATCCTCTAGCACCATTCTTCCCTGAGGTTAAAGAGCCCATCTTTTATATCACTGCTAACAAAGGGAAGTGTTATAATAGAAAGGAAACGACTAACATCTAGTTTACCTGTATAAACACGTTGAATCTTCTTTTGCCAAGGCTATAGTATGTGCTGTCATTTGTGAAAACAATTTCAGCAAAGTGGAGATTAACTGTGTAGCTCCCACTTAACATGCAAAGCCCATAATATGTGAGGGAAAGAGGAGAAAGACGGGCTTTGGTGTACAGATCTGAATTGGACACGGCCAATTTTGATGCGCTTGTTGCAATGTAGTTGTCGTCATTTATGTTGTCATCCATGAAGTTCCCGGTGCTGCTGAACGCCCAGTTCAAGCCTGGGGATACATACAGCAATGATGCCCCTTTGGGTATTGTGTCAGCTTCATATTTAGTTCCATTAATAGTTGCTTCTTTGTCACCGCAATTGATATGTAATGAAGAGTGATCTGCAAAAATGTGTAGGTAAGTTTTCCTTGCAGCTGAAACAAGAACAGTAGCTATGACCTTAGCTTTATTTACTAAAAAACAATGTACCTTTGTGTAGGAAGCCCTAATTACCAGTAGGTGATTTTAAGGGGTTTGTGTTT
The DNA here is from genome assembly GCF_019320115.1 of Miscanthus floridulus. Lineage (NCBI taxonomy): Eukaryota > Viridiplantae > Streptophyta > Magnoliopsida > Poales > Poaceae > Miscanthus > Miscanthus floridulus. Next base: position 88,479,506 of record NC_089582.1, on the reverse strand, counting down.
AGCACTTTTACTAATAATCCTACAGGCTATAGCATTTTTTAACTTATCCAAAGTTCATTAATCATTATCAATGCTGCCCTTGTCTGTCATAATAATAAAAAAGTCAACCTGTTGGGGAAAGATCGCCCCCACAGCATTGCACTAAGAAGATTAGAAGAAGTTTCTCAGGTGCAGGCCGAGAGACACCCCAAAGGCTGGCTGTCCTGAACATGCCACTGAGCACCCAGGACTCATGCCGACGAGGTGTATCTCAATGCATTATGGTGTTCCGATGCTTTAGAACTAACTGTGAAGCAGCACTAGGGATCAACTTACATTGTCCATTCGAAGAAACACATGGAAAATTCCTCTTTAAGCATGGCTGAATACTATTTCTGTGCACCGAAGGAAAACGTGGGAGTTAGAACATTTTATTATGTCTAGACAGGTCCATGGTCTAAACTTTTTTATTAAATTGAAGCAACGAGCTAAAAGATCTTACAAACTGTTCGCTTCAGCTGAATAGCTCTCCACAAGATTGCTGCAGTTGAAGGATTCGTAGGAAAGGGTTATATATTTTCATAAGGGTACCAAAGAGCAAGAAGATTGGATACCATGCTAAAGGTTTCTTACACACTCCCTGGAAGGCATTGGCTAGGACCTGAACTCCCTGTCGTGAAGTTATTAAAAGATATGTCCCTGCATATGATCGTTTTCTGTTATATTGGATTGTATTGAAAGCTTGACTTCTTGTCGCAAAAAAGAAGAAGAAGAAAAGAAGAAAGCTTGACTTCTTACTCCTTTGTTCCGTAATATGGGGTTCTTAGTTATATGTACATACAGGTATTGAGCAATTTTTCTCTATGCAGCCACCAGTTAAACAAGAGTGGACATAGGAAGAAAACTCAACTGGTTCAATGTTATTTCCATCATGACATGTATCGTGGATGCATTTTAAAAATAGAAATATTTTATCAGTTTTCTTATGAAGACCATTTATCCAGCAATTGACAGTGTATTAACACACCACCATCTTAGAATTAGAAAGTTGAAGTTGTCCTTTCTTAAGATCTTAACTTTTATGATAGCTCTAAAACGTCCTGGAAAAGAAAGGTATGTGGTATTTTCATGGATGTCTGTAGGTATCGGTTCATTGACCTATCTATTTATAAGAGATATGGGTTCTTGATTCAGCATTGATGCCTCAGAGTGTGGAAGTAGGTTATTACTCACGCAATCTTGTTTCTTCTTAGTAACCATCCAGGTATGTTCCCAGTGAGTGAATTTCCAGTTAGATATCTGCAGGCAATTTTGGTAGAAGCTGATTCAAGAAAGGGGCACAATGAAGTATCATGTTTATTTCAATTAATGAAAATGCCACTACTTACATGTAATCTACAACTCCCATGCTAGCAAAAGAAGGTGGTATTTCTCCACTCAGTTTATTAAAGCTGAGATCCCTGCATAGACAATGTTATAATGAAATATGTGAATAATAAAAACATTCTAGTACTTACATAAATCGTGATTTATTACAGATGCTTAAGACTTGTCCATGTGCCAATGTAAGGAGGTATGCTTCCACTGATGGAACAGTTCCTTAGTACCCTACATTTGAGTATCATATGAGATATGACAGACAGCATATGGCAAGCTTGAACTTCAGTAAACCACAAACTTACAATTTGTTCATGGATGTCATTCCACTTAAATCAGGGAAAGATGAACCACTACCTCTCAGGTCACTAATCCTCCTGTTTCACACAGAAACACAACCAGGATTTAGTGAAAACTAATAATATCTTTTTTATGGTGGAGCAGTAAGGACTTATACCCAATAAGTGATTATCATTATATATATGTAAAATTATGAGAACAATAATTTCACACATTGTTGCTGACATACAGATCAGAAAGATTTGTCAATTCAGATAGGCTCGAGGGAATTGGCCCTTCCAACAAAGATCCTTCGATTTGCCTGCACCAAGAGGAGTTACATACTTACATTACATAAAGAAGGTATGAGCATGAGATTTCTGCAGGTATAAGATATGTTTCTTCATAAATTCACTGACTCACAATTTTTCAAGCCTTTTCAATTTTCCCCAAAAATCAGGCATCCTTCCGGAAAAATTGGTGCTAGAAATCCTCCTGTTACCAGTTTCAATTAATAGTTAAAAATTAACAAAAGACTCTTCAAAGTGAAACGAAGTGGGAACAGAGTATAGATGAAGTAGTAGTCTTACAAATCAGTTAAATTACTGAATAGCGAAAGAGCAGTTGGAAGGGGTCCAGTGAACTCATTGGTTGATAATATTCTAAGTTACAGGATGAGAATGTAAGTCATCAGAAACTACATTGACCAATAATCATATCTTCTCTGTGTGCATTTTAAGATAAATACACTCACAGCTTTTCTATTCGAATTAGATGCCCAATTTCAGGAGGCATTGGCCCATAGAACTCATTGCTTTCAATGCTCCTGCAAATTAATTTGCCAGCCATAATTCGGAAAGGGAACTCATGAAGTAATTAACAGAAATACTAGTTTCTTTCAGGCTCTTACAGGTTAGTCAGGGTTGTGATCTTTGTGAGAACCATGGGAAAAGGCCCTGACAATCTGTTCCCCATCAGTGACCTGCATGGCTTTGCATCAACAGATCAGCAACAAGCTATGTGTGATTCTGTTTGTTGTACAAAATGAATTATTAAAATCCAGGCCATGGATATTATAGTCAGATGAACAAGAATTCACTATTCTAGCAAGACTGCAAAGGGAGACTACTAGATTGTTGGTCACTGCTAATTTTTTTTCTTGTGTTGAACCTAAACAATATATGAACTATTGAAAAGGTAGGTATAAGTGCACAGATGATGGCTAGTATTCACAAAGTTGGCTTTTGACATGGGACAAAAAAGCCACCTAATCTATCACAGCATCCTGATGGGCAAAATTTGTGCTTTGGGAGTGCTCTAATTTGTTGTTATCTTAGATATTCCTTTCCGACAACCTAGGCCGTACACCACAGACGAGACAATGACTGTGGCTTCACAAAGTGCAGGAAAATCACTACCCAGTGGCACGAATCTTTCCCTGATGCTCCATGATTAGCTCCACACGCTACATTTTGTTCTACTACCAGTCAACCAGTCAAGCAGACACTGGGCAGGTAAAGTGCAACTGTGCAAGGGCACTCACAGTCCTTGTAACTTCATCCGGGCCCACTGGTCAGGCACTCCACCATGAAACAAGCGCCTGCTTAGATCTCTGCAGCACGGAAACAACGCTTCTTTCTTTATGATATTCTTTTTAAACGTAATTCTTTATGATATTATTACTATATGTATTATGACGCCACTGCTCTTAACAGCTGAAGCTTGTGGCACCGATCATTTTGACCAACAGTTGACTAGTTGAGATTAAGAACTCACAGCTGGAGGAGGTTGGGGAGGTCAGCGAAGTCTGGCGGGAGCTCACCGGAGAAGTTCTGCCCCTTGAGGAATCTGCAAATTAAAGATTATCATGGTGCCAACTGCCAAACCGGGTGATGTGATTTTGTTGGCTCAAGGAATTAAAGAAAAGAAAATTGGGTCAAAAAGGAGTGTGGAGAAATGAAGCGTACATCTTGGTGACATGGCAGGCAGTGCCGTTAGAGAAGGTGCAGTCACAGTGCACCCCAGAGTCGCCGTGGTCGCAGGGACCAGCGCTGGCGGTGAAGTCCCAGCTGGACACACCGAGTCTGGCCGCGATCCGGCGAAGGACGCGCACTGCGAAAGGAGATTGCAAGAACACGGTTTCAGCAGCTGGGCCGGAGAACACAGCATTTGAGTTAGTTGAAGAGAAAGAGGAGGAAATTAAAACGAATTTGTGGTTAGTTGATAGTTGAAGGCAGCAGCATGCCGGGCACTTTGCCCGTCTCCATTGCTGGTTTGGTTTGCAGCTGAGACTCTTATCAGTGATCACATTCACATTTGCCAGATGATCTGTGTCTTTGAACGTCCAATCAAAGGCGCGTTGCCCTGAATTTCTAGGTAATAAGGTAAAGCATTCCCCTAGTGAAGTTCTTCATTCCTCCACCACCCCCACCAAAAAAATGGAACTTTTGGCAGGTGTTGCAGCAACGATTCAGATCAAGAGTGAAGAGTCCGAAGCAAGGGAGAAGGTGGACAAGAAGACTGCAAGAGTGCCAGGCAAAGAACATGCTCCATGCGCATTTTTTTTTACCTCAAAACCAGTGAGGCAACAACTGAAGTACTGAACTGAAAAAGAAGGTACAATCAATCAATGCAGTACAGCATCAGGGCGAGAGTAAACACCTTCAGCTGGAACGAGGCTTGGAGTCGGAGGAGCGGATGCGCCATGGACGGCCTCGGCGAGCAGCAAGCCAAGGAAGAACAGCATGCAAAAGCAGCTCCAGCCACATGGACATGGCGGCCTACACGCCATTCTCTCTCTTCCGAGTTCCAAGTGGAGGTGGTGATCAGGTGAAAGTAGTGGACGGACCGGAGAGAGGAGTGATTGACTTGGCTGTCTCTAGGCGAAGAAAGAGGGAGAGGGAGAGGGTATCTATATCTTTTTTCCTCTCGTATAAAGGCGTCTCAGTCTTTTGGAGTCTTCTTCACAGTATGGCATGGGTGTCGCTGCACTACTGCACCTCACCATACGATACGAGTCACGAGTGCGCAGGTGAATTGCTTTTTGGTTGCGCTGCAGCCTGCAGCTCTGTGAGAATCTCAAGCGGCTCGAGAGGGAAACCGTCCCTGTTTGGGATAGGATGGGAAGCCCGTTGACGACGAGGAGCAGAGGTTGGTCTCCTTGCCTGGTCTAACTTCCGGTTCCGGATGCAATGCACTACTGCCTGGTCCCCTTAAATCTTTGACATGGATTATGTCAAAGATGTAAGGGGGTGTTGAGCTTGAGAATTTGTATGATTCATGCTCTCTTTGAACCGAAAACAAGAACCGAATGAGTTAGGAATGAGGGATAGAATAATAATTTTACTAAAATTTGTAAAATAAACTCATGATATCTTAGACAAGATGATTGCTTAAACGGAAGGGCTAGCGCCCGCGTCTAGACGCTCCCGTGCCACCTCCGTACGCCCGCGTGATTCGCTCGACCACGGTCAAGCGTACGCGGGGACCACCCGAGCCCGCTCCATCTGGACGCAGCACCGTGCCTCCTCCGTCACACACGCCCACGGGAAGCCCGCTCCCTTTCATGAGCCCGCATGCACATGGGGACCGGTCCTAGTCACCTACCCCGCCTGCGTATGCGTGCCACAAAGGTGTCTGCCGGCCTTAGGCACGCGCACGGTGACCCACGGCGGCGCCCCAGCAGCAGTAGCAGACGACTGTGGCAGGCCACCAGCCACCGGCTCCATTGCAACATGTGCTGTCACAGATCTACTTTTGAAACATTTAGATAAAACACTTGAAACATACGTCTGAAAATAAATAAAACACTCATACGTGTATAACCATAGCAACATATGCAACATCCAGATTTACTTTTGCAACATCCAAATGAAACACTTGCAACATACGTTTGAAACACCTAAAACACTAGAAAACATACACTTGAAACATGCATGTTATACAACATCTAGATATACTTCTGCAACATCCAGATGAAACACTTGAAGCATACGTCTGAAACAACTGAAACACTTAAAACATACGCTTGCAACATGCGTATATAGCTATTGCAACATTTGAAACATCCAGATAAAGCACTTGAAACATACGTCTGAAACACCTGAAAACACTTGAAACACGATATCGCTGACGACCATGGCCTACCCGTTGGGGAACTGCGGTAGCCAACAAGCTCAGGTAGAGGGATGTCGAGAACAACGACCAGTGTACACCTCCGCCGCAGGCCTCTGTACCGCATCCGCGCCACGGTGCGGGACAACATGGCAGGGAAGATCGGCAAGGAGGACAGATGGAGGCCGCCCTTGCGGAGGCGCTGGAGTGGCTGGAGGAGCGGGACGGCGCCACGGGACGAACAACGGAGGAGTACTATGAGGAGAAGCTCAGGGAGGTGGAGGAGGTGTGCAGCCCAATCATCAAGGAGGTGGGGCGGCGGGAATGGGGGCGTGGCGCAGGATGGCCGTGCGTCGCGGCGCAGGATTGACACGCGCGGAGCGCAGGTTTGGCTTTTGGTGAACAGAGAATGGATAAGATCGAGAGGGAAGGTGAGCGGTGGACTGTTTTAGCTGGATGTGGGCCTGCGTCCGGACGTCAGGTAAGTAGCATTACCGCTGCTTAAACCCAACACATCGAATGTGTTATATACACCCTATAACAAGGAACTAATCATGCACTTCCCCTAACTAGATAGTATAGTATCACATGCTAACAATTTACACCTTCTCATCGGTGTGAACGCTCTCTTCAACATCCCAAGTAAGTATACGTGGTTTCATGCACATTTTTTAGGGTTCCTCTTTTGTTCTCCGGTCCAACTTCCAGCCTGGCGGTGGAGGGCTTGTCGGTCCCGATCGGAGTCAAACTGTTGACTCAAACAACGTCTACGCTGAACGTACGGCGCCTGAAGACCAATGCAATAGACGGTGATGCCAACCTGGACGATTGGGGCCGGAATAGACGTGTCTAGGGGACAAGCGAAGCTCTTCTGATCCGCAGCTTCGGTGCCGCCAAAATTTTTTTGCATGGATTCGGATTCTGCCTACGCCTATTAGTACTCTTAAAAAGAGACATAGTGAGTGATCACGTAGATGGCAGACAACCCCTATTAGATTAGGCAGCTGTCAGTGTCAGGTAGTTGAAATAAAAGTGTCTCTTTCACACATTGATCACCCCATAATTTTCCAATCAGTACAGTGGCCTAGCCAACTAGTAGCATGCGTCTTATCAAGATTTGCTTGAGCCTGTAGTTAATAATAATATCATGTTGAGAATTTTAATGTTTATATTTTTCTTCATGCCTCATGAGTATTTAGGTTTTTAATAACTATTAAGAACCCTATGCTATACAACGTGTTTCTACCCTTCTTAAACACTCGGATTTTTGTTCTCCTCTCTCTACATGCCTTCTCCATCTCTAGTGGCTTTAAAAGAAAAATACGGGGAATCAGAGGGTGGAAGGCTAGACCAGCAGTCATGGCAGGCACGAGAGCGGTGAGGCGAAGCGGGGGGGGGGGAGCCACTGGTTTGGGCAGCGCAGGAGAACGGTTGGGCCGACGCTGGAGTGGCGGCAATCATAGCAGTAGCAAGGCTCTGGAGTGGCGCAGCTAGGTTAGCATTGCATAAGGTGGTAGTTGTGGATCCTACGACGTGCAACCACAGGAGACGAGATAGGTGGGTGAGATGGGGGCTTCATCGGCCATGGTGGCTATGTGAAGAAGAAATGGCTATATGGTTGAACAAGAAAGGATATATAGTTGTTCAATCTTGATCGGACAGAAAGAAATCAAATGCTGAGGTCCTATAAACACCCGTGTGTTGAGCATATGAAAGTGCATCTAGGCTCTAAGTGGATTTTGGTGGATTGCATGACAACACGAGTAAGAGATTAATGAATTTTATGAAGATTGTAGGTATTTAGTTCTAGGCATAACTGATATGATTTGAACTCATACCGTGAAGAAAATGACATAAATGAGAAATGAGTCCAAGTTAATATGATAAAATGCATACATTACAAGCATGTGATGAATATAGCAAAAGGGCTATGGTTTTATGGATATCTATTGCTCTCTCATGTGAAGCTTAATCATATTGTGCAGTGTAGATATTGCGTTTCACAATTGATGAATGGGCAAGCATGATTATCAAGTGAAGATGAGACATAATTGATTGCATATGGAATAATCTCACTCATGAAGCTTGCTAGTTCAAATCAAGTAGAAAATAACAATGCAAATAAACGTATGCTTATTGTTGGTTCAAATCACCATGTGGCTTAGGATGGCCTAAAATGGTGAAGATAGCAAGGAAAGGGCTTCAAGGGACTAAGAAAAGGTGAAGGGCAAGTGACAGCTTGTGCGCCGATGGAGTACCACCAAGGTGAAGAAGAGAGTACTTGCATTGAGTCTTGGCACTTATCTAGCTATGGAAGTCACATTCTATGGAGAATCAAATCATTATTGAATTATATGGAAAATGATTTTTTGGATGGAAAATGTAGTCTTGATCAAATGGTTTGAGAAATCTAAAGTCATAGCTCAAGGTGGTTTAGCTCATGACAAGGAAGGTGTTGGATACCCTCAAATGATGAAGATTGATATTTGAAGAATGAGAGACACAAGTGTGGATTATTTGCATATCTTTAAAATCTTGAGTTTGGTGTTGATATATTATTAAGAGGGATACAACACTAAGTGATAGATGAGGCCTAGAAGTGATCGAAACAACTCAAGTGAGAAATCCGAGTGATTAGCATAGAAACGAGAGCTAGTTGCAAAAGGCTGGGAAAACCAATAAGCTTGCAGGTTTGCCTATTAGAGTGTCTAACGGCTAGTTGGCTGGAGAAACCAACTAAGCATGTTTTCATTGGTAGGTCCATAACAACTAGTTTTCATGGGATATGTATTTATACCCCTCCAACGCCCCTTTGTGTGTTGTAGGTGCATTCCAAAGTGTTCTAACTTCAAAAAAATAGCCTTGTGAGAGCTCTCACTTCACTCTTTATGGGATATGTGTAAAAAAGTGAGATATCCTTTGAATTGAAGAGCAAAATTTTGAACGTGTGAGCACTAGAGAGATAAACCAAGACTTGAGCACTTTATGGTACCGTCAAGATTTATTGTGAAGCATTTGTTACTCTTAAAGTTTGGTTCCTAGACGGCTAGGCATAGCCAGTGAGGACCCAAACTTGTGGAGTACTGGAGGAGTTTGTGAGAGCTACGATCTTGCCCCCAAAAGGGAAAAAATCATCTAGTGAAAGAGTGGAAAGTGGTCGAGAGCAACCTAGCTAGAGCTCGATCATGGGTGGTCGCTCATGGCTTCCACAACAGAGACGTATGATCCAAGTTTGATCTAAACTCCAGGAAATACATCGCTATGTCTCCTTTCTCAGCTTGTCTCACATTTGTAATAATATGACAATTGTGAATACGTACTATACTTCTATCAGCTAACTGGCGGCGACATAGTGTGCCTGTTGTTGTGGGAACAAGTGATCTGTTGGGTACCCGTGACTCAAGTGGACATGGCTCTAAGCATAGATTTGCACACATGACAAGTAATTTTAGCAGACTATTTACGAGTATGGGTTTGGATTGACAAAACTTATCAAGTTTGTACCTTTTCCATCTCTAACTGGGGCCATGTTTGACACAGCTCCACTTCACCGGTAAAACTATTTTTTCAACTCCACGTGTAGCTCATGGTAACATGATACATAAAATGACCATAATACCCTTCTCTTTTTTCATCATTTTCTATTTTTCTTCTTTCATCTCACGGTCTTCTTTTTTCTTGATCTTTCTTCCCTGGTGGCTCTTCTCGATCTTCTTCTTCCCCGGCATCCCGTGCGCGCCTAGCAGCTAGTGCACCCGACGGTCAAGGGCGGAGCTAGAGCAAATTCGAGGGGGATGCTGCTTGCCTTGTGGGTACAAGGATTTTATGACGTGTGGGTGCAAATACGGTGAAAATTAGGTTTTTATCATTATTGTTTTACTTTTTCCGTGGGTGTGACTACACCCACTATGATGCATGTAGCTCCGCCCCTATCGGCAGCGGCTACACACCTACACGTGCCCCAATGACCTTACCTGTGCCATGGCCCAACGGCTTTGCGCCTGTCTTGATGGCCGCACCCTCCCCGTGCTGTGTCGTTGTCCCTGAGAGGGCAAACACATCCTCCAACATGTGTTGGAGCCTGCAATGGGAGTGTAACACCTCTGATGTTACGAGCTTGCTAAGCACTGGGATTATGGCCTGAGAGGTAGATCTATAAATATAGTAAGTTAGTTTACTTTAGTGTGCTAATGAAAACCTAACAAGGAAATAGGAAAAGTAGTTTTAATGGTTTGGCACGAAAAGCAATTTTTATATGTTGGAGCACTATTGGTTGCCCCAAGGTGAGCACTCGAGAATGCTATAGGTTATAGTCGTGTTGAGTGTCACGTGGGTCTCGGAAAAATTTGCCTAAGTTCATTAGAACACGCTGTGAGCTCTGTGTCAACGATCTGTTGCGGACCGGAACTTCGAGGATGAACTCATCTTGGCGCGCATGTATCTTCCTCTCGGGTGGCCCTTTTGTTGTGCGGATTGCTCCGTTAGATAGCTGATAAGATCAACTTTAGAGTCATGGAATTAGTTGAACCTCAATCATGATCGTTAGCAATTTTTGCATCGCTTTAAAACTTGTGCAGGACATCGGTAGCACCCGCTCGCCCTGGGCTTGTGGTTACCGCGCGCGGGGTGCTGCTGGCACTAGGGCTCAGGCCGTGGTCGGGCCGCTGTCGTTGCTTAGCTCACACATAGGGTTGAGGTCACGCATTGTCTACGATTGGGCTTGCTATTGCGCGAACGTTGTGCTTAGGCGGCTGGCCGCGGTGCCGCGCGCAGAGCATGCCGTGGCCACGGCGGGTTGGACTATGCAGATGTGGCGCTGAAGGGTCGAGATGGCGGACTAGAGGGGGGTGAATAGTCTTTTCTAAAATTAATCGTGTCGGCTAACCGAAACAAGTGCGGAATTATAACTATCGGTCTAGCCAAGACTACACCCCTCTATCTATGTTCTCTAGCACCTTCCAAAGATACTAATCAAGCAACAAAGGTGCCGGGCTAGCTAGAGCTCACCTAACCAATTCTAGGAGCAAGGTTACGCAAACCTATGCCACTAGTACTTTAAGCAACAAGAGAGCTCCTACACATGCTAGTAAGCAAAAGCACAAAGCTAACAAAACTCACTAGCAATGCTCAATAACAAGGCAATCAATGCCTAATTAGAGAGCGCAAATACTTAGCTACACAAACTAAGCAACATGACTAACAAGGTTACTAAAACCAAATTAGCCACGCAAGGGAGCTACTTCTATGCTACACAAGCAAGAAGGTAATTAGCAAACTACACAAGCTATCTAATTACAAGAGCAACTACACAAGCTTAATATGTATTGAAGTAATTGCAAGCTTGTGTAATGGGGATGCAAACCAATGGGAAGAACAAGGTTGACACGATGATTTTTCTCCCGAGGTTCACGTGTTTGCCAACACGCTAGTCCCCGTTGTGTCGACCGCTCACTTGGTGGTTCGGCGGCTAATTAGCATCACCCGCTAAGCCCGCACGTCGGGCGCCGCAAGAACCTACCCCGGAAGTGAGGGTAGCTCAATGACACGCTTTACTAGAGTTGCTCTTCGCGGCTCCCGTGGGGCGAGCACAATGCCCCTCACAGGCACTTCTCCGGAGCGCCGCACAAGCTTCTTGCGCGCTTCGACGGAGACCACCACCAAGCCATCTAGGAGGTGGCAACCTCCAAGAGTAACAAGCACCACCGGCTTACAACTCGATCACCTAGTGCCACTCGATGCAATCTCATGATGCAATCGCACTAGAATCGCTCACTCACATAATCGGATGATCACTATCAAGTATGTGTGAGATGGAGGGCTCCTAAGCACTCTCAAGCATGGACACAAAGTCCCCCAAGGTGCTCCACTACAGCCATGGCCGAAGGCCACTTCTATTTATAGCCCCAAGGGCTAAACTAGCCGTTACCCCTTCACTGGGCAAAAATCGGGCCGACCGGACGCTCCGGTCGTGTTGACCGGACGCTGGACCTCAGCGTCCGGTCGCCCGCAGACGGCCACGTGTCCCGATTCCAACGGTCACTTGACCTGACCGGATGCAGCAGCTTCAACTAACCGGATGCTGAACCTCAGCGTCCGGTCGTTTCCAGTAAGCTCCCCGAGGCGTATTTCTTCGACCGGACGCGTCCGGTCGCACGTGATCGGACGCAGCCCAGCGTCCGGTCACACTCCAGCTTCTGCGTCACCGTACGTCAGCCTGACCGGACGCACCCTGCCAGCGTCCGGTGCTTTCAGACCCAGCGTCCAGTCAGTTGACCGACGCCAGTGTCTTTGGGATCAACTCATTTTCACTTTTAATTTCTTCACCCTTGCTCCGATGTGCCAACCACAAGAATTTGCATCCGACGCAATAGAAAATAGGCATTCCATTTTCCTGAAAGCGCCGAATCCCAGGGACCCAAACCCATCTCAACCCTGCAAACACCACCTCCTTTGTAAATGTGCCAACACCACCAAGTGTACACCACCATGTGTATGTGTGTTAGCTTTTCACAATCATTTCCCAAAGGATGTTAGACACTCAACTTGCCACGCCACTCGATCCTAGCGACAATGTAAAGTTAGATCACTCGAGTGGCACTAGATGACCGATATGCAAACAAGTTTGCCCCTCTTGATAGTATGGCCATCTATCCTAAACCCGGTCATAAACTTCTCTACACACCTATGACCGGTGAAATAAAATACCCTAGGTTATACCTTTGCCTTGCGCATTCCATCCCATCTCCTCCAACATCGATGCAACACATGCACCAACACGATCAACAATGATATGATCCACTTCATATCATCACGTGATCATATTAGTTCATCGATCTTGACTTTACTTGCTCTTCACCGTTGCCATCGTCCATCGGCGCCAAGTCTTGCTCAAGCTTCACCGCCACGCGGTCCATTACTCCAAAGCCTTCGACTTGCCCTTCACGCTTGCAACCGGTCCATCAAGCCAAGTCTTATCTTGATCTTCTCCACCTTGATCACATGATTTAATGTCATGTCTCATGTTCAATAAGCTCCTTCATCATCACATGTGTGAGCTTTGCAACATCTCCAAGCCATTTTCACCTCCATGGCATATGTTGCTCATACACATGTACCTGTGGACTAATCACCTGTGTATCTCACATAAACACAATTAGTCCACCTAAGTTGTCACTCAATTACCAAAACCAAACAAGGACCTTTCAGGCGCCCGCCTCACCTTTCAATCTAGCTACCACGTCGCAACCCGACATGACTTTTGTTCATCGTATCTGAGTCGATGGCCCCGGTCACTGTGACGAGGGTGATGCCCTCTGCCTCTCCTGTCCCCGCTAGCCAGCACCGACGTGACCGATCGAGCTTGGCTGCTCTAACACTAACGTGTTGTGCCAAGCACCCACGTCACATTACCAAGGCGTAAGTACTCGCACTATCCCCACTGGTTGGAGCTGCCCCGCCTTAACTTGCTCGGCTCGCTCGTGTGCATGCTCCATGGCCACCCGTGCACTTGACTGCCTCCTATCCGTCCCTTGATTCTCTTAGCTCAAAGCTTTCCAGTCCAATTCCTCGCGTCTGTGAGTAGAATAGAAAGTTAGCTGGACGTCCCATTCTCGTCAAGCTCAGCCATGGTCTTTTGGTGGTCAATTTTGGGTTTTCCTCGCCACCGGTCATCTCGCCGCCGTGGGATGGCACGTGTGGGGGGGGTATGGCGTTACGCTTGGTTTTAGTTCGATTCAATCCGGATATAGGCTCATCTTGATACTCTTGTGTCGGTGCTCGCCTTGGCTTCGCCTGGGATGCCGCTGATGGTGAGCTGACATGTCGGTGTCCGCCCTGAGCACTGCTGCCCCGTCAGCTCGCACGTGGCTAGCGCTGTGGGGGTCGTCTCCAACTTCACCACCACCTCGACCATGTTCGTTGGAAGCTGTTGATGCTCAATTGCCTCCTTTTAGTCCGTTGATTGCATTAGCTGGCCAGACCGCTTGCGCCGCCGTGGCGGTAGGGCCGCCACCGTGGGTAGCGCTGTAGAAGTCACCGTTTAACTCCTAATCACCGCCCAGGGTTTTGTCTTGGCTCCGCGGCGCTCGTCGGCTCGATTGTGGGGCTGGTGTTTCGTTCCAGTGGTCGGTGTATGCGCGCTGCGCCGGTTGGAGTCGCGCCGTCGTGCGCAAGTTGCCGGAGACCATCCCGTGGTGAGGACGAGATAGTTCGGGGGCTTAGCTGCAAAGCGCGTCTCTTACTAAATAGTGCGCAAGTGCTCCGTGTAATAACTCGCTAGGTCAGGGGCTCTTTCGCAAGATGCGCTGGAGCGCTCGCGCTGCGGGCCTGTCGGGCCGGCCTGCTATACGCGTGGGCTCCCCGTCGTGGGCTATTTTAGTTGCTGGGCCGAATAGTTGGCCACCGGCCTTTTCTTTTTCAAAAGCATTTTCCAAATTAGTTTCTAAGGTGAACTTGTAAATTCAAGATAAATTTGTATAGATGTCCAAAAATTATGAAATCAATTTTGTTAGGCTCCTAAAATCATGATCTATCTGTTAGCGTAATTGGTTCATCTAGTTTTAAAATGTTCCTGGGTTGCTCTAATTATTTTAAAATGTTTAATATTGTTAAAATGTGAACTTGTGGGAATTTTTGTGAGAAAATGGTGATAGTGTCGACTCTGAAAATTTTACAGTAAATTCATAATATTATTAGCCGCTCACTGTAATTTTTGTAGCACCAGAATAATTATTTTGCTAGATAGATAATGATGCCTATTTCGAATAAATATTAAATCGATAGAATGGAATAAAGAAACAACTTGGGTTTGTATAACTAAAACACTCATTGGGAAATAACATCTTGTTCGACAACATGGATACATGGTCTAGTACGTTAGTCACCAGAGCTAGCTCATTAGCATGAGAGGTGTAAACGTATTTTAAGAGTTACGGTTGCCATTGATTAATTACGTCTTCCGCGTGTACCCACGAATGTCGTAATAGGAACAACGATGGATTTGGAGTCGACCAGAGTAGCAGAAAAGATGGTGCCTGATTGATCGTGTCACATGATAGAATGCTAATATTTGGTTATTTCTTACCCAAGCAAGCCTCGGTGCATAACCCCTACTTTTCTGCACTCTATATTATGTTTGTGCATTAAGTTTTAAAAGAGTTGACTCTTGTACGTGGATTTCTCCTGGTGGGCTCAGAGATGATTTTTTTACTCTGCGATCATAGTTTTTATTTATAACTCTCACTAAATGTTTTTATAAATAGAAGTTTTACAATCTGTTGTCATAGCTTATATATCAATGCTTCATCATGTCATGAATATATATTTATTTTCGCTGTAACTCTGATCACATATTTATATTCCGCTGTTAAATTAAATTGTTCATAACTCTGATGTTGTATTAAAGTGACGTAAGAAATGATTTAAGAACGTTGTAAGCTTTATTCTCTCATTTGTGATCCTGATGGAAAAATATGGATTTTCGTGTTCTCCCTTGGGGTGTGTCCGACCGAACTGCGTAATTTAGTGTCCTCCCTTGAGTACTTAGAGTCTAATAAAAGACAAGTACTCCTATGAGGCATTAGAATAGGCGGTTCTGCCACAGAAAGATGGTCCCTGAGGCCTTCCCCAACGCACTACGGTGGTGTGCTAGCCTCGCAGAGTTTCCGGTTGCCTTGTAGAAGAGACCATCGCCTCATCTGACAAAAGTTAGAGACAACAACAAGGGAGTGCGTGTGCGTTGTGGTGGGAGTTGTGGCCTTAGACTGTTGGGACCATATCTGGTTCTGCGTTTCGCTCCAAACTTTCTCTGGATAAAATTGAGCAGTGCGCAGACCATGGGGCCCTGAAGAGACAACACATATATGGCTTGTGTTGAGTGAACGGTGGTTTTAATCCATCGGGCATACGTGGAAGGTGACATTTTTTTTTTGCTGGGGCTAACGCTGCTATATACCTGCGTTGTTATTGGCCTAAGAGGGCAAACACATCTTCCAACACGTGTTGGGATTGTAGTGGGAGATGGACCAGGGAGAATCTAAGGCTATGTTCGGCTGCTCGTAAAGCCGATTGTGCTGATTTGTATGGCTGATTTGTCGGGCGAGGCGGAGCCTGTCCCTAGAGGTCGGGCGAGGCGGATCGCACGACCTTGGGGTCGGACGAGGCGGAGCCCGTGGCCTCGGTGTCGGGCGAGGCGGATCGCACGACCTTAGGGTCAGGCGAGGCGGAGCCTGCGGCCAGAGGTTGGGCGAGGCGGAGTCCACGGCCTCGATGTCGGTTGGAGCTGTAGTCGCATCTTTGACTGCGTAGATGGATTAACGTATAACGATCATTAGCCCCTCCTCTTCGAGTACCATAGTATTGGTCCCCGACAAGCATGTTCCTGCCTTGTATACGTGTTCTTTCACAGCATCCTTGTACTATTACTGTCATAACACTTTTGCTGATTTACTAATTACTATGATACTGATTAAATTTTGAAGATTCTACATGCTTAATTAACTAATATCGTTTTTATTTGTCACCTTATCTTGTGACGTTTATGTTATAATATGCAGATGGCAATCATGGCACTAAGAAAGTGAGGAAGCCCAAAGGTTGGAAGCATCCCCAACCGATAACCATGGCCCCAGCTCAGGCAGATGCGTGAGGAGTTTTGGGACACCGCTCCTCATTATGGTGGTCAGAAAGGTATTCTCATCTTTGTTTTTGTTCACTTGTCTTCAGTGTATTGTTTGGTTTGTATAAATTGAGCTAATTTATCTTCCTTTTATCTGCTTGGATGCATAATTTCTTATATTTCTAGTTGCACTCTTTAACCTCTTTGCACTAACGATTTTGAACCTTGTACAGTAATTTGGGATGCCCTTCGAGTTGCATCAGAATCTGAGGTATCCCATGCACAGGCTGTTGTGGAAAGTGCAGGCATAATTGTTTCTAATGCTGATCTGACTCTCTCAGCCTACCCTAACTTATTTGGGACTTAAAGGCTTTGTTGTTGTTGTTGCTGCTGCTGATCTGACTCTCTGCTATGATGAAAGGGGTATGGCTTTTCTGCTTGACTCTTTGCCTTTCTGTTATCCTTTCACATTTGTTCATTTTTGTTAATATTAATAGGTCTGTTTTAACATTCCAGGTGCTAAGTATGAACTGCCCAAGTATGTTTTGAGCGAACCAGCCAACCTTATTCGAGACAGCTGAACGGCAGCCGTAGGAAGACCTACCGATGTAAAAACTGTAAATGACTGCAGATGCCAAATTAATCCCTTGCTTGAGTGTCCTGGTAACTGGAGCGCGCTTGAGTAACTTTCACCTTGCTTTGGCAACTTTCGGCAATAGGGTTTTCTATTGTTATTCGTAGCATACAGTGAACTCTTCCACTTCTAGTGTCCAGATAAAGCTTTTCTATTGTTCTTGGTTCTGCTGTAAACATGAATCTGCTTAGAATTCTTTGGAGTGAGAATGCTGCTTAGATTGTTCTCGTCCATTACCATGATACAAGTTGGAGCATACATTTTAGAAACATGTCACATCTCGTGCAATGAATTATATTACTTCCAGATTTGTCTTGTACAGTTAGCGGTTATTATCTGGACTGGTCTGACATTGCAAATGAAATGCATTATAAGGAGAAAATCACAATCTAGTTTTACATTATTGCAACATATCTGATGATACTGGAGTTTTGTGAAACCTAGTACAACGTGGCAGTGCTAGCAAGTCTGGGATCTTACAGGCTGAAGAGATTCAGTGCCTGATGCTGATTCGTCTAGTGGTAGTGTGGCGTGGAGTCTGAGAAGAGCCTGAACCGGCTGAATGCCTCCTCCATCGCCCTCACCATCGCCAGCAGCTCCAGATCCATCCCTCCGTCTTCGTTGGCGGCATCAGCGGGGTTCCTCCTCTCGCAGAGCGCAAACCGGCACACCGGGCAGTTGCCGTGCCCCTTCACCCATGGGGCGATGCACCCCTGGTGAAACATGTGGTTGCAGGGCGTGATCGCCACCTGCTCTCCGGGCAGGAATGTCTCCAGGCATACGGTGCAGGCCTTCTCCTCTTCGGTGGTTGACGGTGGTGTTGCACTCCTGGTCCGGAGGATGCCTCTGCCGCCTTGTTGCTTCTTCTGCGGATCCGGTGGCCTGTATTCCTGCTTCCTGAGCTGATCCATGGCCTCCCTGAACTCCTCATCGGTTAGTCCAGTGTCTTCTCGCCTGTGTCTTGGGTTTAGGGTCGCGCCACTGCTACTGCTGTCATGGACATGGTGGATTTGGAATGGTGTGTATGGCTGCAAAGGGTGCCTGAGCACAACATGAGTTGGCCAGATGCTACGGGTGATGATAGTATCAAGTTCAAGTGTCCAAAATTTAATGCATCTGAAGCTCAGATTGAGAAGGCAGACAGAAGAGTCTTTTGAACTGTACCAGGAACTGGAACGCTCGAACGGTCTTCTGAACCTCTGCTCCGGAAGCCTCCAAGGGTAATCCTGGATCATCAAAATCCAAAAGCATGGCTTTGAACTTGCAAGAATGAACAATTAAATTTCCATCTCAGGCACACAAGTGTTATAATGCTTACGAATGAATTCACATCTCTCTGGAAACGTGCAGAGATGAGAAAAAAACAGAGTTGGTATGGTACGGTACCCCATGATGCAGAGGCCAAGGGGACCTCCTCCTGCTCCTGGACGGCAACTGATGGTACAAGGCGTACTCAAGCTCACGAGGCACGGGGCCGTACTCCGGCCCGTAGCTCCCATCCGGCCGCCGGCCGTCAGTCATCTCGCTACTCCAGCGACCACCGGAGAGCTCGTCGAGGGAGATGACTGATGAGTTCTTTGAGGGTGTCGGTATGTTATATGTATAAACAACCATCGATGCTTAGGATATATTGGGGCTCACCACTCACCAGGTGGAATCAAGAATCAGGTGCTTTGCTGCTGATGCCCACAGACACAGAGGCTGGGGTTGGGCATCAGGTTCTCCTCCAAATCTCATCGGATCGGCCATTGTTCTCGGACGTTTTTTCCCCTTGTCGCGAGGCGGTATGATATATTGCAGCACAGACAAATGGGGAACATGCTCAGATTATTCAGAAATCAGAAAAGGGACAGCCCTACAACTACAAATGCACCAATTCCATTTCACATGAGCCGCTGCACTACTGGGTTTCATTCGGTTAGGTTTGTTACAAAATTGAATCTTCAGGTTTTGTTCAGTTTTCTAATGCTGACGGAAGATTCATGCTGAGAGATCCAGCTCCAAGATTGCCTGCCAGGTGGAATTCATAAGAATTTTCAACTTGAATGCACACAGAAAGTGAGCATCAGATTCTCCTTCCTGCCACTCATGGTTACAAAAATCAGCTGCCGCAGCAGCAGCGAGTTGAGGTAGGCTAAAGACGAGAAATCCATAAGAGTTACTCACCTGCGAGTTGAGGTAGGCTAAAGACGAAAAATCCATAAGAGTGACTCACCTCATGCTTATCATGTGATATTGTGCTTAGAGTGAGCATAAAAGCACACATTTCTGAAGTTTTCATATTGCAGAGTACTATAGGATGTTATCTGAAGATGTGCAATGTACATTTCCTACAACGAAATACACTGACGATATCCTGCCGTGGCAGAAAATCATCTCTACATTTGTTAGGAAAAAATTCATACAAAGTGATGACACTTGGCTTAGTTGACTTAAAATGGAAACTAGAGACCACCGAAAACATGCTCCAAAATTCATCTGAAACCAATCTATGCAGCTAGCCTCCCTTCAGAGCTGTCGCAGCTAGAATCTCTTCAGTCCTATGCACCAAAATTGAATCATGGAACCCTTTTGATCCTTGAATTATATCCCACTTCTGCTTGCGGAGAACTGCACACCACACAACTCACATCTTCAACCTTCCTGCTTCCTATGCATCGTACTTGCAAAGGTTCTCAAACCCCATGTACTCGTGTCGTGCAATCTTGTGAACCATGTTAGAGACGCCAACCCCACCTACAGGTTGAGAAGAGGATTGCTTAGGTAACGTGGTTAAGAGTGGGATTTAATCAATTCCAATCAAGTGTAGAAGATGGTACCGAGAGAAATCGCGCTGACGAAGATCATGAAAGCCAGTATGAAGATGATAAGTGATGCCCGCCCTAACCAGTTGATCAACTTCCTCACCGCATGCTGGCCGATGAGGGCAGCAACAAACGCCACAAAGGTGAAATAAACAGCTGAAGAAAAGGCCAAGGAATCAAGTCAAATATGTGTATCACTGTTATTAGAAGAGAAAAATTGCATGAACGTGGAAGAAACAGCTTATACCATAAGGCACTGGAAACCGGTTCAAGAGGTAGTATTCGACAACTGACATGGAAGATGAGAACATCATTGCAAAGGTAGCCGTAGCACTAGAAACCTATCATAGAATCAGATATGGAAGTGTTTCAGTGTCAATGCATGATTTGAGCAGACATTAAAACAGGAGTAGGGAAGCAGTGTACCTGGGGAGGGATGCCAAGCTCCAAGAACAGTGGCCCCATAATGAAGCCACCTCCGAGACCTAGGAGTCCACCGACTAGTCCTGCAGCTATACCGAATAGACCGTATACAACTACCTGATGAAATTTCATGGTAGTTTGTTCACTTCCCTTTGATGATAACACCCTCTTCCCACTCATCAGCCCAAATCCTTCATACAGTGTCACTCCTACTGACACTGGAACCTATGTCCAACCACAGAAAGATTTAATCATGTTGTGTTCCATACATGGGTGTGTGGCCAATATTGCAGATTTGTAACCACACACAAATCTTTTATATTCTAACATGCCATACCTGGAGAAGGTTCAAGACCCAGTACCATGGGGAGCAAGTAGCAGTGTAATTCTGAAAACATGAAAGGAAACAACATAGTTGTTAAAATATTCCTGTTGAGAAGGCCCAAAGAAACTGGAAAATATTGGAGACAAATCATACAAATTAACACAATATTCACTGAATTACACGAGGCCGATGTCAACGTCTAAATTTTAGAATGTAACTTTCTGCAGAAATCCTGACCTTTGTGACCTGAAGAACAAGGAATGCCACCCACACAAATGAAAGAAGACCAACCTCCTTCCAGTGAATGTTCTTTATAAGTGATGGCTGAAACAGTGGAAACTTTCTAGATTAAAATCCTTATAACTACAGTTTCAAAAGAATGCAGCTGAGTATATATATGATCATTAGATGTTTACCGCTTCATCTGATGAGAGGGTTTTTTGGTTTGCTGCCGCACCTGGTCCAGTAGGAAGTGGTGCATACTCTGCTTCCTCAGCTGAACGGTTGAAAAAGGTAAGGAATAGATTCTGCATTTGTGACAAATGAGCACATTTATTTCTCTCTTACCTGCACTTTGCTCCAAACGTTTTGCAGCCTCCTGGAAGAAAAGAAGTTTACCACATTACTATATTGTAGGATGTGAAAAATATGTAAAACAAAGCCTCACAGTTAACAAAGGAGACAAGGAAGTCACAAAAGATTACCCTTTGGATTATTGTCTCTTTCTTCCATGTCTCAATGCCCTTCAGAAAGGCTTTTGTGGATGTGCCTATTATCAAATTTGAAAGTGTAAGGTCATTCATGAACAATAGATGAGGTATTTCATAGTTTTGGGAACTGGTACAAGATAAGCACCTAGGAAAAGAATTATCAGGAGAACTGTGACCAGCCAGTCAGGAAATATGACATTAAAAATAACACCAATGCTGATCCCAAGCATTAGCATAGGCTGAATGAGCACAGCTAGGTCATAATCAATCACCGGCATGTCCAAAGTCGGATGTTTTAGCTTGAGATTATAGTAAACAGTTGAAACAGACGCTCCCATAATCATACCTGTCCCAAAGAGTAAAACGTCTCAATAAAAGTAGTAAAAAATGATGATCTACAAATAAATGATTTTGTTATATAATGTTGTTATAGTTTGTATGGATGTATAGAAATTTGGTAAGAAGATTTTTCTTTGAATCGCACAGAAAATAATGTAAACCAGCCATACAAAGAACAGATAGATAATTAGGTACTAACAAAAAAAAAAAGAGTTCCAAGTAATCATGTCTCTACACCTGACAATGGACATCAAAAAATTAAGTTTGCAAGTGAAAGGCAATATCCAACAAGCAAGGTGCATGCATGCATACGGGCAACACAGTACTCGTATGCTGGAGTAGTTTAGAACCCAATGCAGTATCCTTGTACCTCTCATCCATATTGTATATTTCTATTCCTTTTGTACAGCTTTTGACCTTTATAGCTCCCTTTTCTATGCATGAGATGAGGTCTACATTGTGCTGAAAATTAAGTATTACTTCCAACAAAGGTAGAAAGATGATGAGGTCTACATTGTGCTGAAGATTAAGTATTACTTCCAACAAAGGTAGAAAGATGTATTCTGTCGACACATGTATCTATTAATTATCAATCATCACAGGAACCTGCATGGCATAAAAAAAAACTACTGAAAAGAATAGCAGCAACTACTGCTTTCAGGATATAATAAAACGATCCTAATTAGGTGCTGTTTAGTTGTATTTCATTTTGCAAAAATTTTCAAGATTCCCCGTCACATCGAATCTTTGGACGCATGCATGAAGCATTAAATATAAATAAAAAATAAAACTAATTACATAGTTTAGACGAAATTCACGAGACGAATCTTTTAAGCCTAATTAGACTATGATTGGACACTAATTGCCAAATAACAACGAAAGTGCTACAGTACCATTTTCCAAAAATTTTCGTGAACTAAACAAGGCCTTAGCCAAAGGCTCGCTTTCCAGAAGTATACTACAACAGCAGCAGGACAGAAAAGATACCAGATGAAGACACATACTACTGCACACATGAATCAACCAAAGGAAATAATACACTAAACAAGCCCTATAAATCGACTGTGGACAGCGAAACTGTTGCTTTCGGAACATGCACACAAGAGGAAGGATCCACATGAAGCAGTTAGATCCTCACACTTTGATATCGCAGTAGATGATTTTGGGTCAAACCCAATGATGAGTGTCAGCATCGGCACAAAGATCCCGCCGCCACCAACTCCGCCAACACTCCCGAATGCCGCACCGAAGAATCCGATCAGTGAGCCCAGCACAACTTGCCACCCAACTTCCATTGGCTGTAGAAAGCAACCAAACAAGATTCACCAAGTGAAAACATCATGTCTTAAAAGCAGTAAAGAATAACTGTTGAAAAGTACAGGTCGGATCAGATCACGACAGTCAGCCTGTTCGGGAGGCCGTATCGTATCGTGGATTATTTACTGCTGGCTGGTTTGGTGTGAAAGAAAAACACTGTTCCCGGCTAGAAATTTACGATCGTTTACGAAATGCGAAGAGGCTGAGTGCTGTAGGTCATCTCAAATTCAATAGGATATACTCCCTCTGTCCCAGTTTATTTATCGTTTTCGGTTTTCGTGTTACAAGTTTGACTTTTTATAAAAAAAACTAGCAACATTTGTATCTTCAAATAAATTTATTAAAAAACTAAATTCAAAAATCTTTCCGATGATACCAATTATGTATCATAAATATTAATATTTTTTAATATATATTTTGTTAAAATTATTTCTCGAGAAACGAAAGCGACAGATATTTTAGGACGGTTCTGCATGACCCAAACTGGATTCCATGATAAATCCAGAGCAGATGAGCTCTGACACTCGGAGCCTACCAAACATATCCAAATTCTAACTTTGTAAACTTAACCCAGCGCAAACTGTTAAACTAGCAACTGAGCTCCGGTAAAAACAAACAAAATGCTCTTTTTTCCGTGAAAAGAAAACAAAAAAATGCTGGGAAAAAAAACCGAAGCGGTTTTGTAATTACCGGCCACACGTGCTGGTACGAGTTGCCGTCGCTCCTCCACATCAGATTGGCCACCTTCCGGAACAGGCTCATCTCCTCCTCCACCGGCGCCACCGCGGCGCCAACCAGTGAAAGCCCCCGGTCGGCAGCGACGGCGGCCGCCGCCGCTGCCGCGAACGCGACGGCCAGCGCGGCCCCGGCGTGGCACTTCCTCCCCATTGCTTGTCGGCACCACCAGGTGAAGGCAACTGTGCAGTTCGTTCCCAAGAACCGAAAAGAATCCAAGGAAGATTGGAAGGTTGGCTTTTGATAATTTTTTTTGAACGCGTTCTTGCGGTTTCGGGGCTGGGAGACGTGCAAAGGGCGCAACTTTTCTGGGATCCCGGGTGGTCTTCTTGGACGATTGGGGGTGCACAGGACGAGGAAATTAAATAAAACTGCAGAAATGGCGGCGGCGATTGTTCAGAGCGGAAGGGACCTGCAGCAAGTGGAAAGAGGGAGATGGCAATGGCGATGGGGGAGAG